>NW_015386296.1:232193-234298 GCF_001527695.2 Protobothrops mucrosquamatus
CTGTGCGCAAGGCATCCCGGTCTAGAAAAGGCCGCAACTGGTGCACCAGGCGTACCCGGTAAAACGCCCCCCTGGCCACAGCCGCCAACTGGTCGTCCAGTGTCAGCCGTGGGTCCAGGAGGACCCCCAAGTTGCGAACCCTCTCCGAGGGGGCCAAGGTTTCGCCCCCTATAGTCAGCGATGGAATCAGCTGACCATAGGTACCACTTTGGTGGGAAGGTAACAGTGCTCTGTGCACCTCTGGCATCTATAGCCATGCTGGCCACATGACTACGGAAGTGTCTTCAGACAACGCTGGCTCCCTCGGCTAAGACATGGAGATGAGCACCGTGCCCTAGAGTTTGGCATCTCTCAGAGAATCTCTTCCCTTTAATAGTTTTAAAATTGAATAAAATAAAATAAAATAAAGTAATAGAATAAGAAAGAATGGAAGGGATAAAGGACTCAACTTATGAGTATGTATAAGAGAAACAAAGGTGTTCACTCTGCCCATTTTTCTTTCATTCTCATCACATTCCCCAGGTCCCATACACGTTTCTTAGTAGAAAAATCTACATGCCTGTGAACTGGATGTTCTTCCAGCCAGGTGCATATTTTGTTAGGGCTTTTTTTTCATTAGAATTATATCCTCTCCTTAAATTTGTATCCTGCATTTTTCCTTACAGAAATTCAGTGTCTGTAAGGTAAGTGTCAGGTTTGCCATTTTTGGCTTGGTGCCTTACTGGTGAGGGGGGCATGGGCGGGAGAAAAAATGGGCAATAAACCTGTATTGGTATGTGCTGTGAAATAGGGAGGGGGGGGGAGATGACAGCTTGAGGAAGAACAGAGAGGTTCTGAATCAGTTTGTGCCAGCACTCAAGGTCATATATCCTGGGAAGGAATGTGGAATATCCACAAACATCTTTCTCAGAACACCTAGGACCTAGCTGAAGATGAACTGGTCATGGGGAGGGGGGAGGGCTGGGATGAGGGGAAACATTTTGTATCCTTTTTAGCATGGGAAATTTAGTTCTAGCCTGACTTTACTGCAGCCAACATCTTTTAGTAAAAGAACCTATCACTTGTACCAAGTGGAGTCGAGGGTCTTTCTTTCCTAAGGGATCGGGCTGGTGCAGGTCTGACAGTATTGAGAGAGAAGGACAGTCTTAAAGTCATCTGGGGAGGGGTCTCTATGGCTGAAGATGGCTTTAAATTTGGATCTTGGTGCTCCTTGTCCAACACTTTCACCTCCATCTCCATGGCTCTTGGACTGAGAGAGAAATACTGACCCAAAGCCACACAGTGGGTTTCTGTGATGGGGTGCGGGCTGTAGTTCAGCACTTTTACCTCTACACTACATTTACTCTCAGCCAATAAGCAGCAGCCACTGGAGGAGGAGAAATGCTCTAGATTACCATTACTGTGTGAGACCTACCTTATTTGAAACAGATCCATAGTAGCCTACTTTGTCCCAGGTAGCGATAAACATCCAGACGGGTGTGAAGGAAACATCAGGGTGATACTGACTGAGGTCTGCAGCAAACCGACTAAGCAGCACCGAGTCTTTGGTCTGTCTCCAGGAGATCGTCCCACTGACTCTATTGTCAACATCAGCCCAAAACGGAGCAACAAAGGGTACTTCATTATCCAGAGGGAAAGCATTAGGAGTGTATTCTGAGACATACTTTCCAAAAGAGATAACCCCATTGTTGTTGACCTGGAGAAATATAAAGCAAGGTGGTATGCTGTGTTCATTTGACATACTCAATATTATTATGAAATTAGGCAATTTTCTAGAATCTTAAAAGAGATTAAGATATAAACAAAGCAATCTGGGTTAATATAAGATGCTGTCTCTCCTTCTCTTGCACACACACACACACACACACACACACAATATATATATAATTTATATATAATATATATAAACACCTCTGCTTAACATGCAGACAGCCCAGGTTCGAATCTCAGAAGGGTATGTCTGGCTGATGAAACCAAATAAGGTTAGAAATAGCTATCCCAGTACTCCCTTAATTCTTTGTTAGCAATCCAAATTTTGAAAAACACATATGATGTCGCAGTTAAGCGACTGCTGCCTGTGGATGGCTCTGGATTGAGCTGATGCA
>NW_015386296.1:237412-238736 GCF_001527695.2 Protobothrops mucrosquamatus
GGCGTTAAAACAGCAGTCTGGAAGAAACCCTTATATAGCGTTGATCGCCTGCATCCGGCTCCTGCTACATGTTAATGGACCCAGCTGTTCCTGCCGTGTTACGGGCAAGGTGCCTACTCCAATGTAAGAGGTCCCTTTAAGTGTTTTACGCCTTCTATCGCAGCTATTCTCTACCCCCGCCCTCCAGGTGGGGGGAACCCTTTCTATCCTCCCCGTCCGGAGCGCAGGTATTAATATCTGGCAGGTATTACATACAAAAAGGGAGTTGTATTTTTTGCCATAGAAGGAGAATGAATTTTCAGTGAAGATCTCTGGAGAATTCCCATCATCAGCCACTGGGTTTTCTGTGTCACCTTGGTTTTCTCCATAAGGATAGAGCAATGATGCTAGAATAAGAGAGAGAACACCACTGGTTTACAAAAGCAGTTATGTTCAGACCTTGATTTCTCCTCCCCCTCCAAACAGCTATCTGGAACATCAATTTCTTCAGAGGTTGCTTCCTGCCTCCACCTGGGTTGGATACTGTTCTTCAGAAAACCATATTTGGTTTTGAGATTTTCAACTGCTAACCTAACCCTTAGCTGATGGTCTACTGGCCCTTTTATGGCTTGTGGACTTCAACTTCCTCAGCTTGCCTGGCTGAGGAATTCTGGGAGTTGAAGTCCACAAGTCATAAAAGGGCCAAGTTTGAAGACCCCTGGTCTACTGGGTAGTATCTAACCACTGATCTCTATTCATGAATGGCTACCTCATGATTGCTCTTGGCAGGAACTCTGGTGAATTGATAGTTTTATTTGGGAAATGACCAATAGGAGCTAGTAGAAATTTGTTATTAGTATAAGGGCAGTAGGCCTCTAACATTTAGCACAGAATATTCTATGATCTTCAAACATATTTTTTTTTGCATTTTAAAGATTGATTACCAATATTCAACTGCAATTTCATTTGAGTTCTGCTTACAAAGGTACTGATGGCATTAATGGGAGTTTAGAATTTTGCCACTTGATCCCATCACAATAAAACAGACTACAACCATAAAGAAGTTTGTACTCAGTTTGTACTCAGATGGGTGTGAGAAGAATTTTCTTGAGACTTTGCCATCCAGTACAGCACGTATAGGAAGAAACATCTGGGCATACATGAAGGTGTAAGGCTGCGTTCTCTAACATGAATGGCCTCTTGATGAGTAAACTTCCACCTCCTAGAATTCTCCCAACAGCATGGCTGCCGTGAAACTTCTGGGAGGTGTAATCCAAACACCTGGAGAACATGGTAGGGGCAAAATGGGAGATTATTTTTGGATGAAGCTAACTGTGATCCTTAT
>NW_015386296.1:239032-245434 GCF_001527695.2 Protobothrops mucrosquamatus
TTTTTCAGAGGTCTAAAGAAGCACCAGGAGTTGTTTTCTAGATATAATGTGTAGTTTCAAAGGAGGAACTCAGAACACAGAAAGTGAATAATTTTCAGATGAGTTTGTACATTTTTGACATGTGAGTTCCTCTTGGGCATAATCTTATAATAATAATAATAATAATAATAATAATAATAATAATAATAATAATAATAATGATGATGATGATGATGATGATGATGATGATGATGATGATGATGATGATGATGATGATGATGATGATAAAGTTGGAAGGGACCTTGGAGGTCATCTAGTCCAACCCCCTGCTCAGGCAGGAAACCCTATACCATTTCGGATAAATGGCTATCCAGTTTCTTCTTAAAAACTTCCAGTGTTGGAGCATTCACCGCTTCTGGAGGCAGGTTGTTCCACTGGTTAATTGTTCTAACTGTCAGGAAGTTTCTCCTTAGTTCTAGGTTGCTTCTCTCCTTGATTGGTTTCCACCCGTTGCTCCTTGTCCTGCCTTCAGATGCTTTGGAAAATAGCTTGACTCCCTCTTCTTTATGGCAGCCCCTGAGATATTGGAACATGGCTATCATGTCCCCCCTCGTCCTTCTCTTCATTAAACTAGACATACCCAATTCCAGCAGCCATTCCTTATATGCTTTACCCTCCAGTCCCCTAATCATCTTTGTTGCTCTTCTCTGTACTCTTTCTAGAGTCTCAACATCTTTGACCAAAACTGGATGCAGTATTCCAAGTGTGGCCTTACCAAAGCATTGTAAAGTGGTATTAATACTTCACGTGATCTTGATTCTATTCCTCTGTTAATGCAGCCTAGCACTGTGTTGGCTTTTTTGGCAGCTGCTGCACACTGCTGGCTCATATTTAAATGATTGTCCACTAGGACTCCGAGATCCCTCTCACAGTTACTCAATAGTAGTAACTCTTCTTAAAGAGGGTGGGACTTGTGTTGATGGCAGTACTTTCTGTAAGGTTCCCATAGTCAGAAAGAAGCACCATCAAGTCCACCCATCCTACATAGCTGTGTACTATCTCTGCTAAAATCTCCTCAGAGTCACCAAACCTAAAGTGGCATCCTTTGTTTCCTTCTTCAACCAGGTGCCCTCCAGATATATTACCGTTCCTCAAATTATTAGCCAGCATGGCTAAGAAATGGCTGGCAAGTCTGCATGCTATCTAGAAGATGCCAGGATGGAGAAGGATACCATAGAGGATTAAGTTGTCTGTCCTTTGCAATAAGAATAATTTACTTATTTATTAGATCCACAGGAAAGTAAGGCTACACTAAAACTGAACTCAGCAATTTGTGATTCAGGAAGTTATAAGAATTCAGCTTTTATCTTCATATGCTGGAGAGACCAGTACACTATGTTATGACATCATATGGATTGTTGAAGCATTGTATGTTAAGATGATCATAACTTAGGCTGAGTGTTAGCATATTGTATGAACAACCAGATCACAGAGCCCCATGTGTTGTTTCCATTCCATTGTGCTTCATAGTATTAAAACTTAAAAATAGTATAAAGTCTTACATTCATTTATTAAGGTGGTTAGTTCAATTAAAAACATGTTCTTATTTTTATTAACTACATTCTACAGTTGTCATTTTTTTACCGTTCTTCTTGTAGATTAAAAAGTCACTTAGGGGCTCTCAGGTTTAAAATAAAATCATTTTGAATATCTAGCTTTGATGATCGTACAATACTATGATGAACTGCCTTATACAGTATGAATTGGTAGGTAGACTGAAGATTTAAATGCTTTTTACCTTTATAAGATAGCATGGTGGACTACTATCACACAAAATTGATCTGAAATCTAACTTCCTTTTCGGGAATTAAAATTAGGCTTCATACCTGATTTTTAAGAACTTCACTTACCAGCTGCAAATAATAGGAAAATATAAAAGGTCTGCATCTTGTTCCTTTTTTGATTGAATGACTGTCTGCAAGTTTGTTGTAGTGGTCTGTGATGCCTTCTGTTTCTTGTATGGTAAGAAAAGGCAAACGTGTGTTGTGTATATATATCCATACACAAAGACCCATATGTGCATCTGCCACACCTAAGGTATTCAAAGGCAGTAAACATTTGTCATAAAGGAAAAAGGACCTTAACCAAACAAAAATGTTCTGGAACATTTCAATCCATTGTTTGAATTTCCCCATTTTTTTGTGAGAAGCAGTCAACACCAGAATTGATGGGCAGACTAGCTTCCTGGATTGAGTCACAACAAAAGGAAGAAATCTTTACAGATAATAAATAACGAAAAACAAACTTAGCATTCATCTTGTTCCAAGTATTGTTGGGCGCTAAATGCAACAAGAAAGTGCATCTCAGTGGTCAATCTCAAAAGGCTAACCACGGTCAGACCTGATTCAATCCTTGAATGGAAGGCCACCAGAAAGTCCTAAGACTACACACTAGAAGGGGGGAAACATAAAGGCTATCTTAGGAAATGTCTCATTCCAATAGGATTGATCTGCCCCATTCACTCTGGCAGAAGGGGCAGGCTGTGGACCCCATTGGCCAAGGAATTTCAGCTAGTGGGATACAGGAGGAGAGCCTTTTCTGCTGTGGCCCCCATCCTTTGCAGCATCACGCCAATCAAGATGAGATTTACTCCCCTCACCCCCAGCCTTCTGAATGGGCCTGAAAACCTGCCTCTGCTGATTGGCTTGGGGCCTTGATGGGGCCGTCCCACTCTGGAAGTGATTGGTAGATTAAGAAGATCCCACCTCCATCCCACTTGTGCATTGGTTCCTTATTTAGTTTTTTGTTAACTTTTAATATTCAATATTTTAACATTCTAATTGCTTTACATTGCTGTTTTATGATGATGTAAGCTGCCCAGAGTTGTTCAACAGTGAGATGGGCAGCATAAAAATTTAATAAATGAAGGATTATATGAAATGAAGGGCAAAGATAATCCACTTCCATACAGTCCATTTCCATACATCTTTTCCAGGTCACATCTACTCAACCCATGAGAGCGGGGAAGCAAGGAATGTTACAGATTCCTTTTCCTAAAGAGGTACCATCTAGTGCAGGGGTCTTCAAACTTGGCCCTTTTATGACTTGTAGACTTCAACTCCCAGAATTCCTCAGCCAGGCATGTGTGCCTGGCTGAGGAATTCTGAGAGTTGAAGTCCACAAGTCATAAAAGGGCCAAGTTTGAAAACCCGTGATCTAGTGGGACTAAGAAGAGATTTCTACATGGTGGCTCCCTCCTTATGGAACATCATCCCCATAGATCAGGGGTGTCAAACTGCTGACCTGCGGGCCGGATGCGTCATGCCGAAATTGCGTCCACCCCAGCTCGGCAATGGGAAAAAAATTGCGATACGTCGCGACACGTCACGTGACATGGCGAGTTTAACACCCCTGCCATAGAGATAAGATTGGCCTCCACTTTGACACTCTTTCACAAGGCCCTGAAGATCTGATTTTCCCAACCCAGAGTGGGATGGAGCCTATCAAGGGGCTTATTCAATTGATGATTATTGTCGATGGGATGTTATTGCTTTTTATTGTTTCTTTTATATTAGGTTTTTATCTTTGTAAGTTGCCTGGAGTGCTGACAGTGAGTTGAGAAGCCATATCATTTTCTCAAATAAATAAATACTGCTGTTAAGATAAGTACATGAACAACACATAAAAAAAGACCTTTAAATGGTTTCAAAACTGAGGGGAATCACACATCTTAAGGAAGTTATGTTGTACAAAATATGAAGGATTTTGAGGTTGAAGGTTTATTCTCTGAGCTTGTGGGTTGGTTTCCGGACAAACTCCGCTGAAGATGTTACCTAACCTGGTAATGAAACGTTTGGAAACAAACCCACAAACTTAAAGAACGTACCTTCATCCTCATTCTACACCTGAGCTACAGATATTTGCCACTAATGAAGAATCTTTTCATGGCTTTCAGTAATGAAAAAGTTTAAGATCATTGAAATGATTCCAGACACCCTGTTAGAGGTTCTGGTCTCCACATTCAGGCCTGAATAAGGGAAAGATCTCAGATGAGCTAATTGTGGAGCTGCAGTGCCACTGAATGATCGTGAGGAATCCTTTTGATGTTAGACCAGTGATGGTGAACCTTTTAGAGACCGAGTGCCCAAAAATTGGCCCCGCCCTCGCTCCACCCCCTGCCCCGCCCCTGCCCCCCCACCCCACCTGCCCGCCGGGCCACTCACCGCCTCCAGGGCCCGCTGCAGATCACCCAGCAGCGCCATGGCAGCCACGCCCTCTGCCCACGCCCCGCAGCATCATGCATGATGGGGCATGATGGGGCATGAGGGCTGCCTGGCTGCCATTCCTTGACTGCACTGCTCCGTGTGGGCCACGCTCGGGGGCAACCCTTCTCCAGGAGGACTGCTGGTGAGGAGGGTGTCAGGGGAGAGGCAAGGCTGGGGCAACGACATGTGTGCCCAAAGAGAGAACTCCGAGTGCCGCCTCTGGCACCCATGCCTTAGGTTCGCCACCACTGGTCTAGACACTGGGTCCCCAAGTGAGCAACTCTGAATGGGGGGGGGGAGAAAAAACAAGCTGAAATTCTCTCGCTTATTGTCTTCAAGAGGGAAAGAATGGAGAAAGAGATGAGCAGAGACATTGTGTGTATGTGTGTGTGTGTAACAATGAAAGGTCAAGCCCACACAAGAATCCATAAATGAAGCAGTGTGATTAGGTAATCTTGTGATCCCAGATCTTCCAACTAGAAAATATAATCCTTATGGAATGATAAGACATTACGGGCTAAGTTCTCTTCTCAACTCAATGTTTTTATCTGGTTTTTTTTAACTCTAAAACTAATCACCTGCGTTTGTTTTTCAAGAAAAGTAAACTTGCCTGCTTTCTTTGTAAATGAAAAGGGAGACTGTTTGGCGTTCTGTTGGTTGACAGACATCAATCAATAGTAAAATATTTGCTTTAATGTCTCGTTTGATGCCAAATGTCCCGTCTCCAGCTTTATCTTCATGCAGGTGGATTATTTCCGTAATCTGAGAAATGAATTTGAATCCTTTGCCCATGAATATAATAACAATTAATAATTGTTAATATATAGATAAAATGGATTCGTCAACACTGAAGAACCAACCTAGAACTAAGCAGAAATTTCCTGACATTGAGAACAATTAACCAGTGGAACGGCTTGCCTCCAGAAGTTGTGGGTGCTCCAACACTGGAAGTTTTTAAGTAGAGAGTGGACAACTCTTTGTCGGAAATGACATAGGGTTTCCTGCGTGAGCAGAGGGTTGGATTAGAAGACCTCCAAGGTCCCTTCCAACTCTTGTTATTCTGTAACGTTGTACTATTATTGCAACTGTTCTCTGTAGGTTTTTGCTAGTGAAATAAAGACCAAAGCCCAGAATGAATTTTGTCAGCTTTGTATGAACCGGTAATGGGAGTTGTGATCCAAGAACACCCAGGAGACTTCTCTATTGCCATTGCCACCTCAAAGTTCAAGGTTGAAGAGCATTGGAGAACATTGGAGACTTCACTGACCAGCTGGTTGTGCTCCTATAGTGGGGGGAAAAAGTGAGGAGATAGAAGGGGCCTTCTGAATGGTTGATCCATTAGATTTTATTTAAAAAAAACCAGTGTATTTTCAGTTAAATTGTAGGGGTTCATGCATGCAAGGAGCTCAATCCTTTGTCTAGGAGAATACTTTGTTCGGAGTCAATTTTGAGGAGGCAGGATCGCTGGTTGAGCAATATCTGAAGAGAGTTATGGTTCTCCCACCTCTGTAGTAGTTCCTTCTTAGTCCAACAAATGGAACCTGCAATCAAAGTTTGGGCTCAACCAGATTTCTTTTTACAGGTTTACAATGAAATTACTTCTGGAAGCGTTCCACCCCTCCTCATAATGTCATCTCCAGCCCTAAGCGCACCCTCTGTGGGCCAAATCTGAACGAACAGCTTGGGAATGACTTGACAGTCAAACATACTTTGGGTACTGTATTCTCACGCACAACACACATCCAAATAAATTGAGTGTCAGCAAAAGAAAAAGAGGGCCAGGCAGAGTAAGGTAAATGGCTCATATGTTGCCTTGCCAAAAGGCTGACATGCTGACCCAGCAAGATGCACAAATAACTATAAGCCAAGGATTGTTATTAGCGGATGGGTGAAGGTGTCCTAAAATGAGGTGAGGGAAATGGATATAAGATTCAGCCTGGGACTTCAGTAGAGAAAAGCGAGGGGAAATATCTGCCTCTCATATATCAATTTGATCTGGCCATTCGAATCTGTGGTTACAAATCTCCAAGCGTCTCATGAACCGATTGCACAGTTTCCTAATAATGCAGCTATCTTCTGGAGCAGATGACATACTTCTTTAAAACGGCACAGGGCAACCGCATGGAACCTAAAGGGAAATCATTTCTCTCAAAGAAAT
>NW_015386297.1:0-1035 GCF_001527695.2 Protobothrops mucrosquamatus
TTCTGATGGTTAAGTCCCTTTTCAAGACTTGGGATAGGCCAAAACGACCGGCCGCTAAGGTTAGGTCCATGGCCAGGCTCTCTGGGCCGGGTCCTCCACCGAACCACCGGACCGCCGAACCCCGGCCCCTACCCTTGCCGAATCCACCGCCACGTCTATAGGCCAAGTTCGTGGGCCAGATGCTCCGCCGGGCCGCCAGACCGCCGGGCCGCCAGACCGCCGGACTACGGCCTCCTCTCCGAGTCCGCAGGGCAAGCCACCGGCCGGGTCTGCTTCCGTCGCGGCCTCCCCGGCCGTCGCAGCCGAGTCCGGGTCTGGATGCAGCTGTCGTCTCCGTCGCGGCCTCCGTCGCGGCTTCAGTCGCGGCCTCCATAGCTGCCACAGCCTCACAGCTGCTGCGGCCTCTAACTCCCAAGTCCGCAGCCTCCAAATTCAAATCCGTCGCGGCCTCCGCTGTTATCGAGGCCGCGACCGAATCCAGGCCAGATTTTCCGTCGGGCCGAATCCAGGCCGGGTCCGGCCGGGTCTTCCGCCTGGCTTCGCCGAGGCTCCGCCGAGCACCGGTCCTTCGCCCCTCAGTATCCTCGCCAGACTAGACTGCTGGGGATCCTGCGGAGATGTGGTCCCAGAACCAATTTCAGGCCTTTATGCAACATGCATTTAAGCAGTTCATGACATTTGCAGGCCAAGGCCAGGACCAGACACAGGCGTCTCCCATTCCAGCACCGCCTTCCCAGGAGGGGCAATACTTGGGCCCTCGTTCTGAGGTTTCAGAGACCTCACAAGTGGGGGAGGGCGATTCCTTTGACATTGAGTCAACTGGACTCATGTTATCGGAGGATGAAGAGCCAATTCCAGAACAGGGAATACATTCAGACCTCTTCGACCCTTCCATTTTCAGGTCCATACTCACTAAGGCCATTGCCACAGTCAAACTTACCTCGGCTCAGGAGGAGGCACCTTCTACTTCCTCGGCCCAGGAGACCAGTCCCTTGTTCCTGGTAAAGGTCAAGGAGGATCAGCAGATTCCATGTC
>NW_015386297.1:4922-8577 GCF_001527695.2 Protobothrops mucrosquamatus
TCTTGTCTAGACATGTGTTATTTTGCTTCTTTCCTCTTTTCTCTCATTTGGAGCTTTGCGTCTGCATTTTGCGCCTCGACCTGTGCCAAAAACTGGGGAAGGCACACCCAGAGGGAGGCGTGGCTAAAGTTTTTTTCTTACCTTAGTTCTCTGCTAAGCAGGATTGCATTAATAACCCATCCTGTGGACTCTACACCACCATCTGCTGGAGAAAGAGGTTTTACTTCAGCAGGAATATACCAGTTATCCACAACTCTGTTCCTCAATCTCAACAACTTTAAGCTATATGGATTTCAACTCCCAGAATTCCCCAATTAGCATGTTCCCCAGTTGAGAAACACTAGTCTGTAACAATAATCTCTCCACAGGCCACATACATATATACTCACCCACGTAATGCATATTAAAGGCCAAATACTTGTATTGGAAGAGGGGATTGTTGTTTAGGCTACTTCTTTGGATCTGTTGGAAGAAGGAACTGACATCCCATCGGTATAAGACATCCAAAAGCATGATGCTTGGCACCCGTAAGGCCACATTCAACATTGCTTCCAATTTCTCCTTTGCAGCCATGCTGTTTCTTGATTGTGATGTGGGACAGACTGTAAAGAATCCAAAGCAGCAAGTAAGTTTAACAGTTGCCATAGATGTAATACTGATGAACACTGTATCTATTTATTTTAAGATTTATCAGGCTACCCAATTTACTGTGTGACTCTGGACAATGTACCAACAATAACTATCTAGCAACAAATCTATAAATATAAAATGTAAAATAGTAACTAAGCACATAACAAAACAACCTGGGGCAGGGGGTGCTCCCACTCAATCAACCCCAAGTCTTAAGGGCTTTCCAACAGGCAAGGTGAGTTGGGCACAACTATATATTGGGGAGACATCATTCCAGAGAGCAAGGGCAACCACAGAAAAGCTTTCTAGATACCATAAGATGCCAAAACCCTTAGGGGAACATGTGAGTCTCGCTAATGTTCTTGGGGGGAGATCTCTCAAGTAACCCAATCCTATGCCCAGTGTTACCAGTATCTTGAATCACATCCAGAATCCTACTAGGAGCCAGTGCAGCTCACAGGATTGCAGTATTTTGTGGCATAACAAGCTGATCCCATAACTACCTATAATGCTTTAATAGTCTAATTGGGATGTGACCAAGTTGTGAATGACCATGAGCAGGGCTTCCAAGTTCAGGAATGAGTGTGACTGGTGTACAAGATCCAATTGTGCAAAGGATCACATGGTCACTGCTGCCACCTGCTCTTTGAGTAGGAGTTGAGTACAGATTGTTCACCAAGTTTGAATAGGATAGTGTCATTCTATCCAGAATCCTAGAAACTCTGCAACTTCCAAATTCAGGAAACCCCAAACCCATAGCCACTCATTCTTAACAGAGTTGAACAACAACCTCTTCTTCCCTATCAAGATGCTCCCAGCTTCCAGACACTGGGAAAGGACTCAGCACTTTCACTTGGACAGCTGGGTACAAAGACATACAGCAGGGTATCATCAGCATCTAATCCTGAACCAATTTATGACCTCCCCCAGTGGCAGATTCCTGAGGCACACAGGCCTAGGAGTCAACAGCTCCCATTTCACCAACCAAGTAGAAGAACCATTGCAGAATAGTGGCCCTCACCACAACCAGAGGTATACCATGATCAATGGTACCAAAAGCTGCTGACAAATCAAGGAGAGCCAGAATGGATGCACCACCTCCACCATGAGCTTGCCATCGGTCACTGACAAGCACAACCAAATACCTCTCCATACCATACTCAGGTTTGAATTTATTCAAAACTCTGGATACCTCCAATGAACATTCACACATAGCCCTAGAATTTGTCAAGCTAGTCTTCAAAAGGAAGCAGAAAAACTGAGCTTCTATTTTAATAGAGCACAGCTTGAATGAATAGTAGGTAAATAGAGTCACAGCATGATGGAAGACAAAAAACTATGTAGTAAACCCGTAAGCATGGATGGAGATATATTCTAAGTTATCTTTGCAGTCCTGAAAATAGTCAGGACATCATCACTAAACAAACATCACTAAAATAACAAAATGGAAGCATTCAACTGCCTCTCATCACTACTGAGTTTCCCTCAAGATATGAAAAGAATTAAATGATTATCTTTTAGATTAAAAAAGCAAGCCTGCAGATCATAGCTTTTACTACATGATACAGCTTAAACTCACTTGAAAACTTTGAATGTTGTGGGGATCCTCATCAAACCTTGTCTTCATTCTAACAATCATTAAGAAATGATTGTTAAGGCAGAAGTTTCTGTTCCAATAATTTGCTAATGATGTTCTGCACTACCTGGAGTTGCTTCCCTTCTCTTTAGAAGGAATCATAAATTAATATGTCTAGCCTGTAACTGCCACATTCAGATTGATTTCTGGAGGAGGGGTACTGGAATAAAGAAAATACAGGTGCTCCATGCCATCAGGCTCTTCAATTAGGCAAATTTAAGGGGAACCAAATAGTGTGAGTTGAGTCCAATGCTAGCATGTTTAACTACATATTGCAGTTTTTTGAGCCCAGGAATTTAATATAATTCACAGGTAAGATGAATTTGAAATAATTCCACAATAAAAAGCAATAGTTCATATGGAAGCCTCCTTACAACATGACACCCCTTATGAAGCAAAGCTAACTTATGTCATATAACTTGGACCAGCCATAAAAAAACACCCAATGTGTTTATTTTATAATGTAAAAGGCTGCCCCAATTGTACATACAATGAAACTGGGTGATGATGTCAATAATAGGGTAAATAAAAATCAATTATCTTTAAAAAGGGGGGTCTATTTAAATAAGATTTTAAAACTTTTCTGTATCATAAAAATGAATATAATCAGGAACATAACATCTAATAAATATTCTGTATTACTTTCTAAAATGGAAAATTTTTAAAAAATAATCACTGTAAAATGGGAGGAAGAAGGCAGCGCCCTGAAGTCACATGACCAAAATCTGTAACATTTTTTGCCAGTTTCCAGCATTTTCTGTGTGACATAAAATGGTTGGCACTTACAGATATGAACCACCCAGCACAGATCAACTCCGTAGCCAAGACACTCATCTCCAGAACAAAACGCTTAGCTGACGAACAACACCTAAAAACCGAACTACACTCTCACTAACGTACTAACATCCAACGGATTCCAAAGAAATAAGATTACCAACCTAATCCAAAAAGAAACCCCCACTAAAATCCAAGACAGAGAACAAGAAAACGGCAAAGCCCTCCTCCCATACATAAAAGGCACCACAGACAGAATCAGCAAGATCCTCCACAAGCACAACATCAAGACAGCATTCTGCACAAACCAAAAAATATCCACCATCCTAAGAAACCCCAAAGACAAAATTGAGTTAGAAAATCAAGGAGTATATGAAATCCCATGCACCGCCTGCCCCACCACATACATCGGACAGACCAACAGAAGAATAAATGCATGCATTGAAGAACACAAGAACTCAGTCAGAAAAGAGGAACCAACTTCTTCCCTGGTCCAACACCTTAAAGCCACAGGACATAAAATTGACTTTAAAAAGACCAGAACTATTGCCAAAACTGAACACTTTAACAACAGAATAATCAGAGAAGCCATCGAGATAGAAAAACGCCCACACA
>NW_015386297.1:9520-30962 GCF_001527695.2 Protobothrops mucrosquamatus
CTGCAACTCAGACTAACCTGAGCACAACAAAGCCCCCACCCAAACAGAACACTCCCCCATCCAATCAGAGCACAGCCAACCCCCCATCCAATCAGAGCACAGCCAAGCTCCTTAACCAATCAGAACACACCTCCACCCAATCAGAACACAGCCAAGCTCCCACCCAATCAGTTCAAACCCCACTGGCAGTTAAAAGGAAAAAACAGCTGCGATCACACATTACTCCTAGAAGCACGAAGCTGAAGACACCAGCCTGAAGATGACGAATGGGACTTCGTCGAAACGTCGCCAAGATACTTCCAATTTTATGCGGGAGAAAACCCGAATAACCGAAGACCTACATATATATATACTGTGTGTATATATATATATATATATATATATATATATATATATATATATATATATACACACACACACACACACACACACACACACACACACACACACACACACGTACATACACACACACACACACACAAGGTACCTTAGTTTACAGGCATTTAATTTTAACTAAGTTGTTACTTCAATTAACATTGTTTCTTTTGCCCTGACTCCATCTTTATTAAGAATGTGGCTTTCGGCAGGCATATATATCCGCAGATATATGCATACACAAGAGTATAAATGTGCTCATTTATTCAGCCAGGAAAAGTCTCCAAAATTAGTTTCAGCCAGAGCTGAGAACTCTAGGAAGACAAACAGAAGAAGTTGAGTATTCAGCAGGATTTTTGTCTCTGTTATATTGCTATTTCTGTCTACTTTGGGGAGGATGGGAGAGATCTTACATTCTGCTTGATAACTGATCTCTTTCTAAAAGTACAATGATAAAGCAGGTCAATGAATACAGGGATTTTGGAATAATGGAGGAAACTTTGGGAAGGACTATGGCTTTTGAACATATACTGTATATTCACAGCCAGGGCAAAGACATTGAAAACAAAATACAAAGTGAATTCATACAACCTGATCCTGAAGATTTGAGGGATAAGCTTCTGGTATATCAATCAATTCTAAACACGATAACAGGCCATAAAGCAGATCCTATTTTGGGCATATTTTCATGAATAGTCTATAACAGTGATGGCAAAGCTTTTAGAGACCGAGTGCCCAAACTGCAACCCAAGACCCACTTATGTATCATCGGGTGCTGGGTGGGTGTGGCCCATTGGGTGGGTGTGGACCTCGGTGGTAATGGCAGACTGGGTAGGACTAAAAAGTTTAATCAATCAATTCTGACTTTGTGAGATTTTTTTTTCTCATGAGAAGTTGAAATTGATTGATTGATTGAACCTTTTTATTTTTGCACACGTCGGTGGAGGCCTAAAGCGAAAAGGTTTTATAAAACCCAGCTGAAGGCCTAGAACTGGGGCAATGGCGCGCGTGCCCACAGAGAGGGCTCTGCGTGCCACCTGTGGCACGTTCGCCACCATGGGTCTATAATTAGGGGTAAGAAACATTGTCCATTAAGGTTAAATTTATCTGGAAAAAAATATGATTTATTGGTCTATATAATATGTTCCTTCTAAAAACCAAATCTGCAAGTATTGCTGAATCCTGAATATAAATCTGTGTTACACCAAACAAAAATGCCTTTTTATCAGAAATTATAGAGCCTTCCTGGCTTGAGAAAAATTGGCGGTTTAAACTGTAAAATGAAATCTTCCGAACTAGTGATTTAAACTATTATTTATACAATCTGATTTAAATCTACCCTAATTTACAGGGCAGCTGCCCATATTCTGGGATCTTCTAAGCTCATAGAAAATGACTGAGCAAAAAGCCTTTCATTGATTCATTACTTGGAGCACTAAAAAAAGTCCACAATGTTTTCATTTAATTTTTATTCTGTGGAACACTCAAGAGAAGTGCACTGGGGGTTCCAATGTTGAAGTAAGCTGTGGGCAATACATTCTCTGTAGTTTTAAAGGNTTTAAAGGTATTTCTCCTTTTGGTGACATCACCTCCATATCTCTCCTGCCCTCCCATCCAGCACACAGTTGGGAAAGGATCGAATTACTTTGGCCAAAAGTTTGAATTGTTTGCAAAAAGCTTTTGAAATTAGGTCAAGAAACCCATATATTTTTCCATCTGTTGTACTGCAAGCAGATGTGTGCCAGCAATAATTGAATAACAAACCACACACTAATAAATCAGAGCAATGTGGAGAGAACGGTTCTGGGAATTCCAGTTCCAACATACTGTATCTATATATGAGTTTAGGGAAGGTTCTTAATGATTTAGTTATTTGTTTGCTTTATTTCTTTAGCTACCCAACTCAACAAATGATTGTGGGTGGTAGCTCTGAGCAACTGTATCATAATGGAGAGAAGGGCCATCACATTGTCCCTTTATATTAAACTGCACAATGTCTTTTTTTATAACATCTTCACCTATTACAGGCTTGTGAAACTTACACACACACAAAACAACTTACATACAAGGAGTGAGTGCACAGACATCTGCAAAAGTATCCGCTTTGCGCAAAGTGGATTTAGTTGTAACATTGTTACAAACTAAATCCAGTGCCATAGCCCAATAAATTGTTATGCCAATTTTGGAGAAGAATAAATGGGTGGAATAGTTAAAACATTTTAATTTAGTGATAGGGAGGAGCCTGCCATTCCAAGTCACCAAAGTATATAGGTTGTGTTTTAATTTGTGCTCCAGCCAGTCAATCATCTCCAGGCAAGAATTTTCAGGTTTGTTGCCCTCCATTTCAGTTGGGCAGTCAGGCACATTATATTTACACCCTTAAATTGTTTGTTAATGTGCACCACTTAAAATCTGTACAATTCTAATGCAACCCTTACACACTACACCTACCGGTAGCACCTTAATTGAACTCAATGAATCCTTCTTCCAAGAAGATCTTGGGCTGAATTCAATATTGATCAGAACCAGGGGAATGAAAAGTCATGGCAGACTGAATTCATAGAAATGCTGTAAGCACCAACTTATTCTCAGCTGCTATTCGACAACATACAAGAGTAACAAAACTCATTGCATGAACAGATGTCTATTTCCCTAAAATAGGGTGTAGCCCACATTTAGATATCAACTCTTGATTAGAAGGCATTAGGTAATAGGTATCAACTCCTTCCAAATATAATTTAGTACTTGCTTACCTTCACTTTTATATTACTCATCTTGAATAAACAAATATTTTAACAATTTAAAATCAAGGAAATTTATCATCCCATTTCTAGACTTACAGTGAAAAGAAAGCCTTGCATAGTGGATTTTGCCTGATCTTGTATGTGTAAGGGATGATTTAATCTGGGCATGGAAGAAATAACCTCAGACGTTCCAAAATATTTAGAGTAATAAGCTGTTATAATAGGTTAAACATTTATCCAAACCTGCAGTAGCGAAGTCTAGGAAAACTGATATGTCTAAGATAAAGTATGCATATCATTTTAAAGTTCTCAAAGGATAATCATGGATTTGTAAAGTGTTACCTTTCCAGAACAAAACAAATATTTTATTAAATGTTTTATATTATGAACATGATTTATCACCTGTTGCTTGTATGCACACTGAGAGCTTATGCACCGGAGACAAATTCCTTGTGTGTCCAAACACACTTGGCCAATAAAGAATTCTATTCTATTCTATTCTATTCTATTCTATTCTATTCCATTCCATTCCATTCCATTCCACTCCACTCCACTCTATCCCACCCCATCCTATCCCATCCCATTTCCTTTTGGTTTTATGTCAAACCGATCAATAAATTTTATATTTACAAAAACCTTATTTACAACTTCAAATACAATTACCACTTCTCTTTTCAAACATTGGAACATAAGAAAGCAGTGCTCTGCTGGATTTGATACTTGGCCCAAAAAGTCCAGCAGTTGGTTCTTATAGTGGCCAACCAATTGCACAAGTGAGGCCACCATGCTCTCAGAGGATGGCCTTCAGGGGAAGTCCCATTGCCATCAAGGCTAAGAGACATCGATCCCCTGACTTACATAAATTGGTCTGATCCCTGTTTGAAGCCAGTTAAACTGGAAGCCACCGCACATTTTGTGGTGGCAAAGTTAATTTCATGGTGCAGTAAATGTTTATCCATTTGTTTTATCCACCCTTTAGTAAAACATACTTCTGGGGACTGCATCTTCTCTTTGCACCACTATTGCAAATGAAGAGAGAAAAATGAAGGTCTTAACACACTGTTCCTGTATCCATCTCTCACCTGGCCCATTGTTTGTTAAATTATCTTCACGTTTAAGAGAAAAAGGGAACTTTTTCCCTCTCTTCTTTCTCTGTCTTCAATATTTAATTTAAAAAGAAGTGGGGATTTCCTATCTTATATATTTCATAATAAATCTTCATTCTCTTCAAATATAATGTATGTTTGTTAATATTTATTGCCAGCTATTCTAGCATCCAGGACAAGATTTTTGTATTCTTACCTGGAACCGTTTGAGAAAACCAAACTATGCAGCACTATTTGGCTAATGCTGAAATGTGCAAACTGTTTTAAACATCATAAATAATCGTGCTACTAAACTGGCTCTCAACTTATTTCAGAGCAGTTTTTTTCTGTTAACAGGACAAATAGAGCTCAAATTCTGGTGAACTTCTGCAGTGCAAAAAGCAAATAAGAAGATGCCTGTTGAAACAGTTCAAAAACCTGCAAGATTCTGCCCCGATGTTACAGCATGCATTTACTACCTTTTGCCAGGTGTAGCTACTATGGTTCGCTGAACTGACTCAAATGAAATAGAAACATGTAACAGAGTAAGGTTGTTCTGGGCAGCTTAAGAGAATTCAGTACAAAACATAAAAAGAAAGAAGATATAATACAATGTTTATCTACTAAAGAAACATTACTAATCAAACCAAACTCATTGCATAGTTCACAGAATAATGTACAACAACTTCTTGACAGATAATCAAACAGCATTTATAGGCAGCTATTTAGCACAATACTTTAACAGTAAGGAATCATTTTCTAATAAAACTAAAATGGATAACTGTTTGCCAAGACCAGGGGTAGGCAACCTTGGCTCTTTTATGACTCATGGACTTCAACTCCCAGAATTCCTGAGTCAGCTATTCTGGGAATTGAAGTCCACGAGTCATAAAAGAGCCAAGGTTGCCTACCCCTGGCCAAGACTCTTTTGCTAGACTACTGCTTATAGTGCTTCCAAAAGGAGGCACACCCTACCAGTGCTCAGATCTAGACGAATGAAATGAATTATTTCAGCAAATATAAGGGTTTGTATGTGAGTGGGCCTCCATTGTGACAGGGTGTTTGATGTTTAAACTCCAACTAACTCTGTCCAACCTTTTTGCCACATGCTGGATTCTACTTGAAAGCAACCCTAAATAAATAAATTGACTTTGGAAATTTACCCCCTAACCAGAAATCCACAAAAGATGCTATCACTTATCATATTATTCTGATAATTCCAAGGCTACAGCAGCATTTCACCTTGCTAGTTAAAAAAAATGAAGAAGTTTGGATCCCCAGGGATTTTAGTTAGGCAGCCTCTGTCCAGTGACAAAAAGCTGGTTAGGACATTTCAACCCCCATGTTAGATTTGGAAAATGTCATTGTACAAGGAGAGGGAAAATTAACATGAGAAAGATGCTATCCAAAGTTGTCTTGACTGGTCTGGAGAATTAACCACTTTCTTATGTTGGTTGCTACATAATTTTACTATGTTAGAGCCAGTCCAATAAAATCTATTGGCTGAAGCAAAGATTAAGATGATACCCTCCCCAATCTAAATGATCTGAAAACTAATTCTTTCTTTGGAACGGATTGGATTGGAATGGAATAGAATAGAATTTATGATTGGACACACAAAGAATAAACTCTCAATCAAACAACAAAGTGATAGGTCATCAATCATAAATCATAGTTACAATCATTAATCTTAAGATACAAGCAACAAGTGATAAATCATAAGATACCAATAGGAGAAGATAGTAGAGAAGATGAAAACATGAGAAGGATGAGAAATGAGAAGATGTGAAAGATGAGAAGGGTATTGGCAAAATAGCCCACTACATGGGTAAATATCTTTATGACTGATATTGGAAAGGCATATTTCAGCATACTGGTAAAGTAGCCTAGAACATGGGGCCAGGCTCTCTGAGGGATCACCTCTCCCTGATTACATCAGCCCATCCCATTAGGATCTGGCAGAGACAGCAAGTTTCAGGTACCACGTGCTTGGGTTTACACTTGGATGTGAGTTTTTCTGCTGTAGCACCTACCCAAAATCATCTTTGTTAACATTCTGGACATCCCCCAAGACAGTGCTTTTTTTGTAAGAAAAAAGGTGTCGGAACTCACATCTTGTTAATCTTTTATTTTATATATATATATTTTATTTATATTTATATATTATTATATTATATTATATTATATTATATTATATTATATTATATTATATTATATTAATTATATTATATTATATAATATTATATAATATTATATAATATTATATAATATAATATTATATTATATTTATTATATTATATTATATTATTATATATATTCAGTTCTTAACATAAATTTAATTTATTGTATTTAAGGCAAATGTTCCATAGTAAATTTTACACTAAAAATTAAAAAAAGATTTTCAATTCACCAACTATTTTTTAAAATAATTTACCTTTCGCACGTAGTAAATTACTGTACACACACCCACACATGTCAGTTGTGTAACAAAACATAACGGTTGCTGCCTGCAGTAAGCATTCAGCGCGTGACCACATAATCAATCACAAGCCAAGCAGTGCTACAACAACAATAACAACA
The DNA here is from genome assembly GCF_001527695.2 of Protobothrops mucrosquamatus. Taxonomy (NCBI): domain Eukaryota; kingdom Metazoa; phylum Chordata; class Lepidosauria; order Squamata; family Viperidae; genus Protobothrops; species Protobothrops mucrosquamatus. The sequence goes on from NW_015386297.1 coordinate 16,305, forward strand.
ACGATAATAATAATAATAGTAGTAGTAAAGTTGGAAGGGACCTTGGAGGTCATTTAGTCCAACCCCTTGCTCAGGCAGGAAACCCTATACCATTTCGGACAAATGGCTGTCCAGTCTCTTCTTAAAAACTTCCAGTGTTGGAGCATTCACCGCTTTTGGAGGCAGGTTGTTCCACTGGTTAATTGTTCTAACTGTCAGGAAGTTTCTCTTTAGTTCTAGGTCATCACAACCAACACGGACAAAGTACGCATGCATTGGACTCAACACACAAGCAGCCCGCATGCACCATTTTAATGATTTTGCCGCCGACCTGCTACGCTCAACAGGGCGATTCAAGTCCACTTGGACCAAACATCAAATTTTCAAAAGTTATTTTTAAAACATGGAAAATCCATCGAAAAAAGGTGCCAGAACTTTGTTCCGGTGCGTTCTATGACAAAAAAATCACTGCCCCAAACCTGGTTATGTCACTAGGCCTCAGGGTCCCAGGGAACCAGAGATGTTGTTAGATTGCTCCACTGTAGTTGATATATTCATTCTCTGTGTATGGTTTGTACATTTCAAACTTTTAGTACTCTAATTTTAATACTGCTTTTTATATTTTTATAATTACTGTTTTTATATATTTGTTGTTTTATTGTATGATTGTAAATCACTTAGAGTTAACTTCTTCATAAAGAAACAAACAATATTCCTCAAGTTGAATGCTCTTCAGCTATTTAATTAGTACAGTAAAAGTGTACACTTCAACTTTCAGTGTTCCCTGATCAGTATGAACTCTGAAAACTGTCCAGATTCAGGAAAAGTAGCATAAAGGCAGACCTGTCATATATCACTTTTTCCTCAAATTTTGTTGCCACCTCTTAGTACCTGCCAACTGATGACACTGACTAATCATATAATCAGCTCTGCAGCAAATCCACATCCATATTTATTTCACAGCAGAAAATTTTTTTTAGCAAAGATTTATCAGTTTCTAAGGGTGGGAAAAGAAGTTACTACTCATCAACTAGTAAGACTAAACTGTTGTTCTAAAACTGTTGTATAGGTAGTCCTTGACTTACAACTGGCTCTTCAAAATTATCAGGCCCCAAAAGCACTTCTGGCCATCATAAAATGCTGTGCCATACCCCCTTCCCACATTCATCTGATTGCTTTTTGTGTGCCTTGCAGCCTTCTTGCTTTTACAACTGGTTGCAGCATCCCAGGGTCACATGATTGTGATTTGCAAAAAAATGCTAATTCAGAAAAATGGACTCACACATGACCAGGGAATTTGCCTAACAACTCCAGTGATTCACTTAATGACCACTGAAAAAATATCCTAAAATTGAATGTGACCGCAGGGGTGCCTCGATTTATGATATAATAACTTACAACTAGTAATCCCATTCCAATGGTGGTCATAAGCCAGAATTTTAAACATGAATTGCACTTCTAATATCTGAACTACCGAAAGACTAACTGAAAGGCAATGAAAAGTGTGCTTTAAAGTTTTCTTAAAGCAGACTGCAAGGCATAAGAAAGGCTATTCAATGTTTCTTCAACACAAAGGAGGACATCCTTTCTCAAGACCTCCAGAAGCTGGATAATTACTCCAAAAAATGGTGCCTCCAACCAAGCCTAATAAAAACAGAAGTAGCCACTTCCACCTCAGCAATAGGTATGCACATTACTGGCTTTGGTTAAGTTTTGAAACTGTATTTTACAATATAATAACTCTCAGAAGCACTTAGGGGTAACACTAGACCAGGGGTGTCAAACTCGCAGCGTCATTTGACGTATCGCGACATATCACAACTTTTTTTCCATTGCCGGCAGTGGGGTGGGCACGATTTCAGCATGACGCGTCCAGCCCACAGGCCAGCAGTTTGACACCCCTGCACTAGACAGATCACTAACCTTCTGACAATATCTGAAAAAGAAATAGCTGCAACATTGAAAAGCCACCACAACTTACTGAACAGACTGGCTGGAACATCCTGGGGTGCTGATGGTAACACCCTACAAACAATAGCCTTGGCTTTGGTTTATTTCACAGCTAAATATTGTGCTAGTGTGTGGCTTAACAGTGCCCACACCCAAATGGTCGAAGTGCAACTCCATCAGACAATGCTTATCATCTCTAGAACATTGCATCCCACTCCTGTGCACTGGTTACCAGTATTTAGCAATATCATACCACCCCACATTAGAAGACAACAAGCTCTTCCTGTTCAACTATGGTCAAGGATGCTGAACAACAAGGCCTTCTATCTGGTGATGTGCAGCCCATCACCAGATGGAAGTCCCCTAGGCCAGCAGGGGAAACATCTATTTACTTAATATCTACCCAGTTTAACACAGAGAATGCCTGGAGAAAGGAATGGTCCAAGGTACCTTTTTGTGCCCTGACCATCTTAGCGATCCCCCTACCAAACCACCTGGTTTTAACCTGCCTCGCTCTGTCTGGACAAAATTGAACAGAATTGTGATGCTAGAAGAAGTGCCTCTGTCCTATATCAGTGGGGATGGAAAGATTCCCCACTGTGGGGAATTATGGTGCTGACATGTAAATTATTAAACATATTGTGCAAGACTGCCCATGAAGTATGTTCTCTGGTTCTCTAGAACAGGGGTCCCCAACCCCCAGAAACCGATCCGCGCAAACAAGCAAAGCTCCATCTGCGGAATGCAGGCAGTACACAAAACCATGGCCCTCTCCGCTCCGCAGAAAAACCTTTCTCCATGGAATCAGTCCCTGGTGCCCAAAAGGTTGGGGGCCGCTGCCCTAGAAGACCTGCATGAAGCAATGCCAGAGATGATCGCCTGGATAGCTGAACTAGATATCTAGTTATGAGGTCACTCCCACAGCTCCATAGAAGTTTTAAATATACGTTTACTTCTCTTCTGTCATGTTCTCATCATACGCTAAATAAATAATCAGCACAAATTCTGTCTAAGACTTTATCTTGTTTAGCTACAGTTCTTATCCACTTTCCCAGAGATATCAGAAATTGAGGGAAATGAAGATTTTGTCCAATAGAATACCTTTGAAGTCAAGATGGACAAACTGGACTTTCTTGTTATTCAAATTATGTCCATGGTTCATATAATTTCTCATATTATTTTCAGCAATTGAATAGCAATCCAGTGCTGTACAAAGTTCAGAACATCAATTATTGTTAACATTGGAAAACATGGGTAATGACAAAGGATGAGGAGAATTGTAGACCAAAACAGTGTAAGGTGATCTGCTTGCTTTTCAAAAGATTCACAAATTGTGCTAAATAGCCAAGCTGTGAAAAATCAGCTCCTATGATTTCTAAAACATGGTCTCTGGCTCAGCACAAAGAGCCAACTCAACCAATTACAATTTATTCAGCAAACCACAGATTAGTATGGTATGTGAACTAAGCCCTTATTTTGAAAATATACGAGACATTGTTATAACTCACAGAAGCCTGTTTTTCCTTAACAAACAGAATTTTATTTCCCCCTTAGATCACAGTCAAATTGGGTTACTAACCTTTTCTCCAGCAAGGCTGTTATGCCCCAAACAGCTATAAAAGAAGTAAAATTGTAGCAAACAAGGAGCTTCCCCACTGTTTTAGGTAGAACTGCAGCTGAAAAAATTTCTGCTTGTTATAACACAGACCTTTGCAAGCGACCATCCCCATAAGAAAATCAACAACTATAGTAAAACTATCAGAGCTGCTTGTTTTTGACAGTCAAGCAAACCAGAGGTCATACACCCAAACACAATTACAAACATAAATTCATGTTTTAATTTGTTAAAGAATATTACACTTGAGAAGAGGAAACCTAGATTCAGATCTCTATTCCACTACTGGGCACACCAAATGGTTTTAGGCTAGTCATTTTCTCTTTCTTACCTCAGCCTACTTTACAGGTTAGCTGTTATGAAATAAATTTAGAGAAGGCCTTCATTCACTGGCCTAGAGAGTTCAGAAAAAGCCATAACATAAATGCAAGGAACAAAAATGGCAAACAGTTCAATGATAAATTGCCTTATTGCACTTTTGCTCCCGCTCTGTAAATTTACATAGCAACAGTTACTTCCAAATAAGTTGAAGATATCACCTACAGCTCAAACTTTTGTAGTGCATCCTGCTGTTTCCAAGATAGTAAACCTAAGATTGCAGTTTTGCATATCTAAAGTTAAAAAGGGGGAACTTAACACTTAACTGTTGTATATTTAGAAGAGAAAATGGGGAAAATGTTAACAGTATCAAACATAATCAGTAAAAACAAAAAACAGACTACTGTTTGGGTCACTATTTTAAATTCTGTTCTGAAGTCTACTTCAATTAAAACAAATTTGAACATCAAAATACTGGTTAGCCCTTCTTTGTGTTTTCTAATACAGCCCATGGAATTACTAGAACATCACATTTTCCTTCAAACCAGTTCAACTCACTCATTAGCACATGATTCTTCGGTTCTTGCCAGGAAAAAAAGGTAATACCTAATTTGAGGAAAGCTTTCCATAACTATCTGCCTCCCCGCATAAACTCAGTAACTGAACTAAATGGCCCCAAATGGATTTTTTAAAAGAAAAGATAATTAGGGGTTTCAATTTTGGAGAAGAAAAAGTGCTTAACAGAATTTGATCTGATCAAGAGCAGCAGGCAGAGGCCCTCCAACAAAGCATTTTTTCCCCATAAGCATTCGCTTTCTAAAATAATTGAACTTCTCCACTTCCTTGTAGACTTTCTGCACATAATAGGAAGGTAATTTACTGATCGTAAAACTCCAACTATGGCCAATCATCAACAAATAGAAGCCTTTTGTCCTAGTGGCATGATCTGGAAACCTTGGTTGACTTGGATGGCTTTTATTTCCTTCACCAACTTTCAGATTTCAGAACTAGTGGTTTTATCCTTTATCATTTAAGGAAGCAGAACACCACAAGTGATGCGTAATGAAAATCACAACCAGGGTCAAATACACACCTCCCCACCCCCCTCAAATCAACCTAATTGATGGCTCTCATCACGAGAGTCCAATCTGTTCCTTAGAAACCGAAGTCCTCCCAGCCCCCGCGGTCTCCCCCTCCCCACTTCCGGGCAGAATCGAGGAATTTCCCTGTTCTTTGCCTCGGACGCTGAATGCAATGTCAAAAGTCCTAACGTTTGTCAATGTGTTGCAGAACGCCCCCCTCGTCTCGGGCCCCGGGTAAAGCTCTGTCGCGTTTGAACTCTAGTAACCCCAGCACAGCTAGCTGCCAATCGAAGGCGGTCGACGACGCCTGCCCAGCAGGAAAAGACCGACGGGGGTTCCCGACACCAATCGGCGTTCCTTCGGGGTGGGTGGGTGGGGGAAGGTGGGAGACAACGTTAAAAGGTTTCCCTCCCTTCATTAAACGGGGGAGGGGGTGGAATTGGGGGGGGGCGTTGCAACATTGCAAAAGGATTTTCCTGGGCCTTTTAGAGACCACCGATTTTACTGGTCAAGCGGGGAGTTTGGCGGGGAGGGGGCGGAGAAGGCCCAGGCTGGCGGAAGGGGGGGGGCTTGCGATCTGCGGGCTCGGGGAGCGGGGAAAGTCAGCCAACTTGGCAGGCAGCCGGACTACGGGGGTTGGGGAAAGACGAGGGTCTAAGAAGGGTAACGCCGAGATGGAGCAAAACCAGGGAAGGGTAGAAAACAGAAGGGGCCCTAAGAAAGAAATCTCCCGCGAGAGAGGATCCGGACCCGGCTGGTTCGTGCGGATCTCTCACCTGGCCGTGCGATTGATCTTCACCCCAGCCGGGGCTGGAGAAGGGGGGTCCCGGTTGCTTTGCCCGTCCGCTCCCGTCTTCCTTCCTCCTCCTCCTCCGCCTCGGCGCAGTTCCTCCAACAGCCGCTACGGCACCATGCCTGGCCTGCGCTGGTGTGGCTGCAACCGATCGCGCCTCCAGGGCAGCATCGCCGCTGCCGCCGCGGTTGTCTACCCGCTAAGAGCCACAAAGCCGACCCGAAGCAAGCTCTCCTTCCGCATTAACGGGCGCCCGGGGCCCCCGCGAGCTCCTGCGTTGCGCGCTTCCAGCTCCGCCAACAACCGTCAGGATCCAGGCAGCCTCCTCCGCCCCCTACCCTAACGGCGAAGAGCGCATGCGCTCCGGGGGCATCGAGACAAAGTGGCTGGCTGCTCCGTGGCGGGAGGCGAGTGGAAGAGGGCCGCCCTCTCCTGGGAAGCGCGGCATTTGCGGCTCTCCTTCCAGTCCCCAGCGCTGCCTGAGGCAGCCATGTTTCCGCGGAAGGTGTTCGGAGCTGCAAATCCGGTAATCTTATCTTTACGAGGGCAGGCATAACCCTCTGATCCCCGCCGGGGTTTCCAAGCGCTTCATTCCAGCCTCCTTTAGTAAGAAGTAAGCACTTACTCGCTCGAGTAAGGGTGGATGGTGTAACTGTGTGTGGAAGAAGCAAAGTCGGAGTGGCAGAGCTCGGAACCAAGCTTTACGAAAGCTTGCTCCATTTAGGTGACTTTGAATGTAATGAGGTTGGCTGGAATATGTTCCATAGATGGTACGACTCTTAGATTTTCTCCAGGACGATCTATCCCGGACCTGGTCTTCCGACGGTCCACCCATCGCTGCTGTAATCGGGTCCATCCACCTTGCCGCTGCTTGTCCTCTTATCTTTCCTACCACTTTCCCCAGCATTTAAAGTCTGTTCCAGACATTTCTTTGCCTCCCGTGTCCAAAGTATGAAAAATTGAGTCTGGTCATCTGTGCTCAAGTGACAACTCTGAGTTGATTTGCTCTTTGATTCGTTTGTTTCCTTTCTGGGCTATCCATGGTATCCTCAGGAGTTTTCTTCAACACCAAAGTTCAAAAGCCTCAATACTCTTAATGTTTATTTGGAAGTAAACATAAATGGGAGTAAAATACTCTGTGCCTGAGGAGAAAGGAATCTTCCCTTATGCCTAACCATAATCTGGAAAAGGTAGATGCCCTGGAGTAAAATTGGGTGTCTTCATAGACATGGGTGTATTTGCTGACAAAGCATATATGTCCCATTCTAGCAGACATAATTATCTTCCATGACATTCAGTATGATACAAATTACAGGGCTATATTACAAATCTGTGCTTTCTGTTTTAATGTAATCCAGTCTTTCTATGGTAACTGCTGTATGATAATGTGCCCAGTACTTCACATTAAAGTATGTATTGTTCCACATAATTTGCTCTGATTTAAGTTATCTCATATGTGAATAGCAAAAACACTTTCAGATTTCAAGAAGCACATCTGACTGAACACAGATGAAAATTTGGATTATCATTAGAAATTTATTGACCTATTGATTTCAGTCCCTTCCATCTATAAAACGAAATATGGCCTGTACTTAGCAAATTGTCCAAGATAACTAATTTGGACACTCACTACTCAGAATGAAAATGTAGTGAGTTCAGTGAACCTTACTTCCAAGAAAGTATGTTAAATATTGCAATTTCAGAAGAATAAGAATTGTAAAGATAATCTTTTGGTTGTCCCAGAAAAAATCGCTAACTAAACTGTCTTTCGATATGGATATATAGTACCTGAATATGGGGGGGGGGGGAAGAGAATTTTGTGGGTTTTCATTTCCCATGACCTCTGTTTTCTTGACATAGCATTTGTACAGCTTTATTATTAAAAATATTTTTTTTGTTTTTTTGCAAGGACAGTTTATATTCTCCCAAACACAGATTTGTGTTCTTTCTGAAAAGCATTATGACTCAGAAATACATAAATCTTCCAATGGGGCAACCACGCAGATGTTTTTTTAAAAACATGCCGAGCATTTCAAAGGGTCATTTGTTGCTCCAAAATCTGCAATTATAATTTAAAAAGCTTTACTGTATAGAAAATGTATTTTTCAACATTCCAAGTCAATTTGAAAAAGTTGAGAGCTTTTGTTTCTGAGAGAAAAAGACATTTCTCTCAGAAACAAAAGCTCTATTGCAGGGGTGTCAAACTGCTGGCCCCCGCACCAGATACGTCATGCCAAAACCGCGCCCACCCCATTGCTGGCAGTGGAAAAAAAGTCGCAATTCATCGCGACATGTGACATTGCGAGTTTGACACCCCTGCTCTATTGAGATGTGAAAATAAGTTTACAGAATGCAGGGAAAGTTTATTAAATGTTTAAACAGTTTGTCTGAGACCTGGAATACAACTGTCATTTTCAATATGAACTGCATTGATTGCCAATTTGTTCCCTGATCCAATTCAAGGTACTGGTTTTAACCTATAAAGCCCTTCCTGGCATAGGGCTAGGGAGAGGGAGTGCCTCTCCCAGATTATATCAGCCTGCCCAGTAAGATCTGGGAGAGATGGCATTGGCTAGGGATCTTCACTTGGTGAGTCCCAAGAGACTTGCCTTCTCTGTCATGGCATCCATCTTTTGAAGCATTTCCCTCCCCCCTGAAATTAGATTAGCTTCATCCTTTTTGATATTCCAGAAAGCCCTCAAGATTTGGCTATTTTGTCAGGCCTGGATCTCCCAGGCAACCAGAGACTTGCTTAGATGATTCCATTGTTGAGAGGGCTATTTTCCTCTTGTATTTGTTCTCACTTTTATGATGTTAATATGGATTTTATATTTTTTGTTTTTGTTTGTTTTTATCTGATTGTTGAGTGCTGCCCAGGGTTGCTTTTGGTGAGATGGGTGATTATATAATTTTGATTGATAATCAAAAGATTATTTCTTTCAGGGAGATTTTGAGCACTGTAGGGAAAAATTGTCATGGGACAAAGCAGAGCATGGGCTAGAATGGGTAGGCAACCTTGGCTCTTTTATGACTCATGGACTTCAACTCCCAGAATTCCTGAGTCATGCTGACTCAGGAATTCTGGGAGTTGAAGTCCATGAGTCATAAAAGAGCCGAGGTTGCCTACCCCTGGGCTAGAAGTAGCAATAAATTTTACTCTCTCTTCAAAATTATTCCAAGAAGAATAAGAAATTGTTGCAAATTATACAGTGCTTCATGGAATCAATTGCCTAGGCATAATTGACACATCATTTTTAAAGATGTGTATGTGAATAAGTAGCAGAGTCTTCAGTGATCCCACAAAGTCTTAGTAGGATCAGATTTGGTTAGTACTTAAAAGGGTAGATTACCAAGTGATCCAAAGGCTATAGGTTTAAAACAATTCCCAGGAGTCAGAATTCCTGCATTGTGGCTAATGCATAGATACATAGTCATTAAGAACTAAATCTGACTTATCAGATATAAGGAAATGGTATTTATTTCTATGCATTCTACTGTGAAGGAACCCCATCTGAAATGTCATATGTCAGCATTTAAAATGATCTGATGGATTTAAATTTAATTTAGTAGCATTAATCTTCTCTCAGATTCCTACTTCCATGGTCACTGACAATGAAAAAAAAATTCAGTATAGGATACAGTAAAGTGGGGGGGGGGGTGTAGTCAAATGAACATTCTGCCTTGAGGTCTTCAAAATGCCATTAAATGTTCATTTAGTCACAGAATCTGCAGTCTGAAGGATTAATTTAAATTATTCCACTGACTGGGCCAATTCAATGGCTATAAAGTCATGATCTCCATGGGAACCTTTCACAGTTTCACTAATTGCACATTTCGGATGCTGCAGTTAAAATCTCAGAACAAAAGCATCCCTTCTGCTTCATTGGCTTTTTTGAGAAAAATTCTTTTCCAGCAGAGAGAATTTTGAAAAATATGAGTTTCTTTGCACTAAACTTCCAGTGTTCAAATTTAGAAAGAAACCTTGTTTCAAGTAGCAAACCAGTAAACACAATTGAACATAATGGGAGTTGTGGTATGTGGAACTCCTAAAGATGACAAACAAAATTCTGGGATGCATCACTAGAGGGATCACCAACAGGGAAAAGGAGGTCCAAGTTCTGCTTATATAGGGTTTAGTCAGAACCCATTTGGAATACTGTGTCCAATTCTGGAGACCCTACTTCAGTGGTGGCGAACCTATGGCACGCGTGCCAAAGGTGGCACGCAGAGCCCTCTCTGTGGGCACCCACACACGCCGTCACCCCAGCCCCACCTCCCCCCGTGGCCCCATCCTCACCAGCAACCCTCCTGGAGGAGAGTCGCCCCGGGAGCTGCCCACGTGGAGCAGCGCAGACAAGGACATGGCAGCTGGGCAGCAGGGACAAGACTCCGCCCTCGTGCCCATTGCATGCAGATGATGCTGTGGGGCGCAGTCGGAGGCCGTGGCCACCATGGTACTGCAGGGCCGCCTGGGCAATCTGCTGCAGTGGGCTGTGGAGGCGGTAGGTGACCCTGTGGGCGGGAGGGGGGGTGGCCAGGGTGCGGAGAGGAGCAGGGGGGCGAGGCAGTTTTTGGGCACTCGGTGTCTAAAAGGTTCGCCATCACTGCCCTACTTTTTAAAAAAGATATTGATAAGTTTGAGCAAGTCCAGAGATGGGCAACAAAAATGGTGCAAGGTCTGAGGGACAGAATGTATCAGGAGACATTGGAGGAACTGAATATGTATAGCCCGCAGAACACAAGGGAAAGGAGTGACATGATTGAATCCTTTAAATATATTAAGGGTGTAAATAAGGTTCTAGAAGATAGTATTTACAATAGTAAGCAAAAATCAAGAACATGGAGACATAATGTCAAACTCACAGGAGGGAAGTTCAAAAGTAATATTAGAAAGTATTACTTCACAGAAAAAATAATGGAAGCTTGGAACCAACTTCTAGTTTAAACATGCTTGGGATAAACACATGTCCATCATCCATAAAAAATCAAAAGATAAAATAAAAAAATTAAAATTAAAAATATATAAATTTTAAAAAACAAAAAATCTCAAAGTGCAGATTCAAGGACCACTAGTCTTTTTCTGCCATCAGTTTTCTATGTTTCTATGGCACTTTTGAACAGGAATTCCCCAACAAAATTGCCTGTACCTTGTGTCCCCAAGGAGATACCATAATCATATCCACAAAATAAATATGTGCTTATTTATATAATATTTTTATAATACTTAGGAGAGTCAGTGTGGCCTAGTGGTTAAGGAGCTGAACTAGGAGTAGTAAAACCTGAATTCTACTCTTACCTTAACCAGAAAAGACAGCTGGCTAATTTTAGTCAAGTCACTCTGTAAGTGGTTGGCCCAAAAAGGATGTAAGTCCAGCCTGAAGGAATATAACATTTCTACTATTTATTCTAAAAAAAGAACCCCTAATAGGTTTCAGAACTTCAGCATAGAATATGGGAAGCAAATGCAGACAAATACACCAATATTGCAAATAAATTTGCAACTGATTGTTTCGTCATCTCAAACTCGGCAAAGCCAACCCCAGAATGCATGCTTTCAACTTGCTACAAGCACCATACTATAACGAGCTATCTGACCAATTAAGACAACCTTTAATTTTTTTAGAAATGAAACAACCCTACCAAAAAGTATCAACCAATTCATTAGCATAAAATACTTAGGAATCCCAGTAATCTCTTTGCTGGTTTACTTATTCATGACATCCTTGATTAACATTTTTAAAAAAAGTACTTGAAAGCTTCAATATTGTCTCATTCATTGCCAAGCAAAGAATAAACACTTGTTACTCTGAAATTAATATTTCATTATTTGAAAAAGCCCATATTCACTTGTATTCACCTTGAAAAATAATTGGAGGTGGGAAGTGACAAAAGCAGTGTGGTGCACATACAAAAGGTGCCATGAAGGCAGAACCCTGCTGTTGCCATTTTGATTAGTCTGATCATGCCAATGCCTCTGCACCTTTCACAGCTGGCATATTCATGCACAAGACTGAATTCACAATTATTCCTACACAGAATGTATGTCTTGTCTTGCATACAGTTTTCAGTTCATAAAATGTTTTAAGATCTCCCCATTCATGCTGAAATTCTTTCAAGGTCACTGCATACAAGGAACCAAGGCAAAACTTTTTGTTTCCTCAAACTTTCAGTGCTAGGTTTAGGTTTATGCATTGTTATATAAGTTGGTATAGATTGAAGGTTATACTTTTGAATTTTGGAATTCCAGAGAACCAGGATTCTCTTTCTTGGTGCAAAAGTCCAGTACAAACAAGAAGGACAAGCTGAAAAATCTGTTGATCTTGCTATAGATGAAAAAAACTGTTAATTGTACTTTCCAACTAGGTATGGTATACCAGCTGAATATTCTCTAAGGTAACAGTCTTTCATCCCTTACTCCTGTCAAGAACCATAAAGTTGCTTTTGAAGATTATTTAGAAATCATTGCCAGTCTAGTTAATCTCACCAATACTGGCCAAAAAGCAATTTCATACTTGTTTTTATGAAGCAAACCTGGCTTTCATACTTAAAGATATTTGGAAAAGCACCAAATATTAATCACCTTAAGAAAAATCTATTTTATATCATGATTTTCCTGCCATTGTAGAGGGGAACCATTGTTCTACAAACCTAAAATAGGTTTAGTGTAACCTCAAGTCTCAAAGAAAACCAAACCAAATTTCCTCCCCAAGAAACTCAGGAGAACACAAAGCATTCCTGACCTTTTCATATAAGGACATGGCCACTTTCTTCATCTTTAAAGTTCTAAACAAGATTTTACTTCTGGATCTCATTCATTCACCATGTTGATGCCTTCTTCTGCAAAGTCATCTCCAATTCTTCTCTTACTCCTTTGGAGTGTTGTATGCAAATAATCTCTATCTACCGTCATACTACCTTCAACAATTTAAAATTCATACAAACATACCCTTTTGTTTATAATTACATTTACACCTTCGTCTCCTTCTCTCTCTCTCCCGAGGGAGAGAGAGAGCTCCAGTATAATAAATGCACATGTTAAAATAAACATACCCATATAATAAATGCAAAATGCTTCACACATAATGAAAACCAAGTGAGAGCTCCACTCTTTTTCTTCATCTTCACCGACAGATTTCTTTCCTAACTTCTCTGAGCAGCGCTCGCTTCTTCAAAGGAACAGGTAACTGAAACTCGGAAGTCCCACGTACAAGCCTCCGGTGGCCCCCTCTTCTTTTCTTGTCTCTGCGTTTCCAACATAGTGCTTCTGAAAGTACTTCCGGTTCGTGAGGGCCCGGGCTGCCGGGGTCTAGTCGGGGCGGTCGCTTGGAAGTGAGGTAGGGTGGCTGCCGGTTCTGGTCCTTTCTTTGGTTGCGCGGGTGGCCGATGGAGCTGCCTCCGCTAATCAGCGATTACTGAAGAGCAGGGACCCTCCCACCCCCCGCATTCAGCAAAGGGCAGGAAGAGTAACCTTTGTGGGCAGGGAGCGCTCTCCACCCTACATGCTCGCGATCTGCAGGTGGATTTGCTCCCTCCGCGCAGATCCCGAGGGGCGTCTGAAGCTGCCAGGTAGTCTTCGGGAGATACGCTCGCTGCGTATCTGGTGCCTGGCTGAGTTAACGTGCCCTGGCTCGGCTGATGGGATCTGTCTTGTAAACTTCTACGCCGCGGGGTGCGCTTTCCGCTTGCAGAGAAAAGGGACAAATCTAGCGCGGGTTAGGCTTAAAGACTACCCACTCTTAACGCTGTTATTCCGTGCATAAGCAGACTGATACGAGAAGCATCTTTCAATAAAATCACGTTGTAAAAAAAAAAAAGCAACAGCTCAACAGTGATAATTTGTTGAAGTTGACAGTAGGATTAAACAGAGAGAAGTATGAAATAGATAAAAGTAGATGCTTTGCTTCGGGTAGGGCTCCCTCTTGTAAATTGTTGAGCCTTCGTTTGCTTGAATCAGATTCCAGTAGTTATTTAGGCAAGGGCTGGGCTGGTCTGTCTGTGAAATATATTATTCTTTGTTAAATAATTGTTAAGCTGAGAGTAAATTTTCCGTATAGTGCTGATTTTATAGGTATATATAAAGCTCTCTTCTAGAGATTTGAATGCATTGCATGTTTTGCTGATCTGTTGATCCGTATACAAGCAGTGTGGTTATGCTGTTTTCGCTGACACTTTTTTCCCTCCAATTTCTAAATACCACTCTATTATGCATACTTTCTTCCTAGGAGTCTATTTTATTAAAGTTATTAGAAAAGTATTGTCTATTTTATTAAAGTTATTAGAACAGTATTGTGTAAAAGAGAATATAGAAGTTTCTAAGATATTGCAAAAATAATGTCCTGGATTTGTTACCGTGCCATCAGATACATACGGCATGTATTGAGAAGCGAGTCCTATTAAGTGTATTGAGGATGACACTCAAGTTTAAATATTTAGGTTGTTTTTCCTATTATATCTAAAAAAGGTGAGAAATCTGGAATTGTCTGATCTTTTTTTTTCTTTATTTCTTTTGCTTTTTCACAGGATTGTTTTAAACGTATGTTAGAAATATGGCTGTGTCTCTCATTATAAAATGGGGTGGGCAAGAATTTTTAATAACCACCTTGTCAGAAGAGGACACAGTGTTGGATCTCAAGCAATCACTCAAAGGACTTACAGGAGTGCTACCAGAACGCCAAAAACTTCTGGGACTTAAAGTAAAAGGTAATCTTCTCTTTGTCTTTCTTTGTTAAGTGAGGTAGTTGTGATAGTGCTGGTTGTTTAAATGACTAAATGTGAAAGCACTTCTTAAAAAATACAACATAAACCCTAGTCTAAGGTTTATCCCTCGCACCCTGTACAAGAAGCAGACTGATATCAAGCTTGTGCAGTCAACAATAGTCCATCCTCTTTAACAGAACATTCTAGTGATGTATTAATGCATA
>NW_015386297.1:31062-41232 GCF_001527695.2 Protobothrops mucrosquamatus
TTGTTAAGTGAGGTAGTTGTGATAGTGCTGGTTGTTTAAATGACTAAATGTGAAAGCACTTCTTAAAAAATACAACATAAACCCTAGTCTAAGGTTTATCCCTCGCACCCTGTACAAGAAGCAGACTGATATCAAGCTTGTGCAGTCAACAATAGTCCATCCTCTTTAACAGAACATTCTAGTGATGTATTAATGCATAGATGTTGAATGTTCAACTAATTTTATGCATGTGCTCTGTGTGTGTGTATGTCATGTGATATACAGGTAGTCCTTGACTTACGACAACAATTGAGCCCAAAATTTATGTTGCTAAGTGAGAAATTTATTAAGTGAGTTTTGTCCCATTTTATGACTTTTCTTGCCATAGTTGTTAAGTGAATCACTGAAGTTGTTAAATTAGTGACATGGTTGATAAGTGAATCTGGCTTTCCCATTGACTTTGTTTGTCAGAAGGTCACAAAAGCTTATCACATGAACTTGGGACACTGCAAATGTCATAAATATGAACCAGTTGTCAAGCATCCTAATATAAATCACATGACCATGGGGATGCTGCAATGGTCATAAGTGAAAAATGGTCATAAGTCACTTTTTTCAGTGCTGTTGTAACTTTGAACAGTCACTAAATGATCTGTTGTAAGTCAAGTAACATGTTAAAAGGTAAGTCAACACTGATCACCAAGAGAATAAATATAAAACATTTAATAAAATAACCTAGCCTTCGTCGGGCACTCCCGACATCATCAGGGTTCAAAGAAGGCAGTTCCTGGGAGAGAACTTATATATAGCCTCTTATTGCCTGCATCCGGCTGCGTGAACGTGTAACAGGGCCCAGCTGTCTGTATTCCTGCACTCCAAGTACGTCCCTCCCGTGTGTAGTCCTTTAATATCCTTCCTCCGTTTTTCATCGCGCACCCCTCCACCACCGATCCCAGGACTGGAAGAACACCCCCCCATCACACTCGCTATTGGCAGCCTTCTCCGCACCTCCACCTATGCACACGGGGTTCCCTCTATCAGATGTTTCTCTGGTCCTGCAATACACACCGGTCGAGTTGCGGCCGATTCTTCTCCCCTCCACCCGCCGCAATCTAGATGTCTCCCCTTCTCCTGCAGTCCCCGTCATCCCATTCCCCTGCGTAACTGTCATCCCAACACATCCACAGTTCCCTTCCACACACACCCTTCTTTCTTGTTCTTGGGGACCGTTTCTCCGTATATGGGAATCCCCCTTGCATGCCGTATCCGGGGCGGTATCCTGGGTGGCATCCTGTCTCCCCCACCACCCAGCAACACTCTGTCCGTTCCTTGTTACAAATCCCCCATTCTCATCCTCCCCCCAAGAGAATTCCTCCGTTGTGGCCGCGGGCATTTGCTGATCGTCCTCCCCCGTTCTTCTGCCGCGTTAGTCAATGGGGAGCTCCTCCTACCACCACGATCAAGTCCGGTCGTCTTCATGCACTTGCTAGTCCAACTTGCAGGGCCGCAATGACGTCGCCAATCCGACGTCACACCGCGCAGGATGATTCTACGTCGGATTGGCGACGTCATAGCAGCCCCGCAGCGAGTTGGACTACTACTCCTAGAAGCACGAAGCTGAAGACACCAGCCTGAAGATGACGAATGTGACTTCGTCAAAACGTCGCCAAGACACTTCTAATTCTACGCGGGAGAAAACCCGAATAACTAAAGACCTATTATATATATAATAACAAATGTAAAAATAACAAATGAATTCGAACACCAGGATAAGGTTATAAACAAAACTGTTTAATATACAAGAGTACTTACCTTTCGTACTCTGCCGACACCGTCAGAGTATAAAAACAAGGATTTGGGAGTTCATTTATATAACTGGCTACCTCTGCGCCCTACTCCTCGATCAGGTCATTGGTCCACTCATTATCACCCACCGTGTTGTTCTTAAAGGGCCCGCACTTGTCAATATATATACATACATACATACATATGATATACACACACACACACGTATACATATATATCTCCATTTGTTTTCAAGGGAGTTTGTTTTCTAATGCAGGCATATGCATTTATGAAAAAAAATGAAATACAGTTGTAACATGTTAAAAGGTTAGAAACAATGTATCTATCCAACAGATTAAAGAGAAAACCTTATCTCTAGGACTATAGCCTTAGACATACTTGTTTATGAAGATCTTTGTTCATTCCCCAAGGGAATGTGGTATATTGGTTGAATGGGTTAAAATGATTTATTTATATATTTGTTTGTTAGAGTGACATCCCTTTTTTACTTTATAAACTTAAGACAGTGTACACAGCATTAATCTATTTTCCACAGCATTCCTGTGAAGCAGATTAGACTGAGAGACATTGACTAGCTCATGGTTACTCAATGCGTTTTCATGGTTAAATTTGAACCTAGGTTTCCCTGATTCTTGTCAAGCACTTAATCACTATACAACGTCTGCTCTTTCAGAGTATTATTTACACTTGGAGTCCTAGTAGGATTTGGAAATGTGATAGATGGGGCAGGGCCATCCCTGAGTGCACAGTACAAGTGAGACGCAAGTTGAGCTAGTGGCTCCAAGCATGGCAGATCAGGGTCAGCAAACTGCTAAGCCAGTGTTGGGGCATGAGTATTCATCCTCGCTACTTTGTCTCCACACCATGGTCATGCTTGTGAGTTGGGCAGTCATTCCAGTTGAATGAATAAATTGCTTTCAGCATTCAAAATGTGTAAAACAACCACCATTTGCAGTTAAGCTGTAACAGTCAGGACTGGAGTTCAAAACCACAAATACACAATTTCTAGGTTATTTAGTTATCTGCGTTAGTAGAAAAAACTGAAAAATATATATATTGTATTTTATTGTACAGCTTGTTCTTAATTTTCTACAATGTTTGTATTAGTTGTGAGTGCAGTAGTTTTAGTATCATTACACAAAGGACTAAAGTGCAAGCTAACAGGGATTTCAGCTACCTAGGAAAAACAAGTGGAAACTGCTCAGGATGTAAGCCCCAGCAGTTCTTCAGACAGGCTGCTCTTATTTGAAAAGAAAGAGAAATGTTTCTTGTCTGAATGAAATAAAATAAATACCAAGCTGTGTTAGAGAAGCAGCCAAGAGAATTCTTACTGATTTATTGAAGCCTTTCCAACATGCATAGCAGAAAAGGAGAGAGAGGGGGGGAGGGAGGGAGGGAGGGAGGGAGGGAGGGAGAGAGAGAGAGAGAGAGAGAGAGAGAGAGAGAGAGAGAGAGAGAGAGAGAGAGAGAGAGAGAGAGAGAGAGAGGGAGGAATAAGCTACTCATCTTTCCTCAGGGTAACTCTGGGTGTCTTTCAATCATAGAAAATGTTATATAGTGAGAATTTGGTCAAAATTGATTTGTTTTATGTGGTTAAAGGGATATTTTGCTTCATTGAGCTTAATGTGTCAGTGATTCAAAAATGTCATGCAGAATAAGCAAGAAGAGGAAATTGCACAATGTTACTTAGGAAGTCTAATCTGTTTATATTGCAGGCAAGCCAGCAGAAAATGATGTGAAGCTTGGATCATTGAAATTGAAACCAAATACGAAAATCATGATGATGGGGACTCGTGAGGAAAGTTTGGTAAAATACCTTATTGCTCTATTAAAACACAGAAACCAATTTCTAATGGCTATAAAACTCCCTAAAATGTAATCATCAAAATCATGTTAAAATGATGTAAGGAGCCTGCTTTTGTGAAAACTTTCAGGGTGGCCCTTTGTGTAAGTATTTGCTTTTGCACAATACATATTAATGGACCAAATGTATTATTTCAAATGCAGGATTCGTATGTATCATGTGAACTTATGGAATACAGTACCATTTGCTTTCCATTTTATTTCCATGTACTTTTTGTTGTTGGCAGTAGCCTTTAATTAAATGGCAGCTGCCGATTTCCTGTGAGCATAGTGTCTATCAATTCATTCAACCATGTTTACTCTCTGTTAATTTCTATAGTATGAATAGCTATCTAGAAGTCATTGTTCTGGGCTTTGGCTAATCCACCAAATTAGGCGAACATGTGACTATCTCTGTGCTAATTTGTTTAAAAAATTACCTTCATTATAGGAAGATGTCCTTGGGCCACCTCCTGATAATGAAGATGTAGTGAATGATTTTGATATTGAAGAGGAGGTTGTTGAAGTAGAAAATCGGTGAGTCACTGTGTAGAGTAATAAATGAATGACTAGCTAAAAGAACTACAGCTACATGATGCTTATATTGTTTGTGTTTAGGGAGGAGAATCTGCTGAAAATCTCCCGCAGAGTTAAAGACTACAAAATAGAAATACTGAATCCTCCAAGAGAAGGGAAGAAATTGTTGGTTCTCGATGTTGATTACACATTGTTTGGTAAGTCATTAACCTTAGGTTGAAACTGTTCCTCGCTGTTTAATGTTGTATATCTTGACTGTGTATTACTTTTACTATATTCTTTATAGCTCTTAAGGCATGCTTTACAACAATAATTACAATATCTCAAATAATAATAGTTTGAATAGTAGCAGGCAGATCATGATGACAGCGTAAAACCATAAGATAGTAAGCAACATGAGACAAAACATTTTAAGCATCTTTTGAAAAACCACCAGTGAGGGGAATATAAACATATTTAAGTGAAATAATTTCAATAAGTCAAGTTGATTATGAAAATATTTCATTTCCTGTTACCTGTTAATCCAAAGATCTTCAAGATATTCAAGATGGACAGTATTTAATATTTATTTGTTATGTATATGTAGGGGTGTGGGTCTATATATATGTTGTATATAGTATGTTTAGGTGTGTGTCATGTATGTGTTTCACTTTAAGAGCGGGCAACTAAATTTTATTTTTGATGTGTGCCATTGTGCCCACAGTAAAAAAATGACAATAAAGCTTATCTTATCTTATCTTATCTTATCTTATCTTATCTTAATCCCCAGCTGTAAAATATGTTCTCTAAGGCTAATTTTATGGTATACATATGGTCAGTTCTTTGGTAAATTTATGGGTCAAGGCTTTAAAAATAAAATGTTGAACATGAAAACAAGCAGTCAATCAGTTGCTGTCACATTTTTAAATGTACGCTTACTCTTTATAACTTAGGGGGAAAACACTGATAACAGTAATTTAATATAAAACATATCACGGTAAGCATTATAATTCTCTATGAGATAGCTTTGATTAAGTTATATTTAAATTCAGATGTAAACAAAAATCTGAAATCAGTAGGTCGGTTGGAACAATGTGTACAGATTGTGGTTCCAGGTAATTAAAGTTTAGTTCCCTGTTTTAGATGTAACAAATAGAACCTAAGCTAAGAAGAATCTGTGCTGATGGTAGTATATGTAAAAAAAAAAAGCAAGCTGAAAAACAACTCATCACTTAGGCCTAATGTTGATCTGCAGGTTATTGAAATCTGATTTAGCAACTTGGTAGTGTCATGTCTGCAAGGTGGTGATTGTATTTGTTGAATTGTATATTGTGGAATCATTATCTTATTTTTTTTTAATTAAATATTTTACAAAGAACATTAAACAGAGAAAGAAAAAATGCAGGAAGAATGAAAACAAAATAGAAAGAAAAATCTTCCAGGTTCCTTTGCAACAAACATAAGTAAAATTATCAAATAATCTCTTACTCTACACAAAAAGCTCATTCCTTTCTATTCTCCAGTTTTTTTCTACTCATGCAAGCCACAAGTTCTTTTTTTTTCCATTTTATGCAGCAAATCTCTAAGGGATTCCAATCAGTCATAAATACGTTTTCTCTCTAAGCAATGAAGTTAATTTAGCCATCTCTGTAAGGGTTATCTTTAGATTTTTTGTTCTGCCTTTATTACTTTTATAAGTAACACAAAGTGGTGAAAATACCTAATATTCCTTCCTTCCTTCTTCTATTATCCCTACTACAACAACCCTGAGAGGTGATTTAGGCTGAGAGAGAGAGTGAGTGGCCCAAAATCACCCAGCTGGCTTTCAGCCTTGGTTAGGGCTAGAATTCGCACTCTAACCCTAGTCTGCATTGTGGTCTGATGCATTAATTGCCAGACCAATTTCAATATCTTCACCAACCATTCCTCCATTGTAGGTATTGAACGTTTCCACTTTTAAGCTTATAGTAGTCTCACTGCAGTTATCATATATAAAAACAAATCATTATTAGGCTTGTATAGAGCAATTTAGTTTCACTCTATGGGGACAGTGATTCTTTGTGTTGAAGTGAGGAGGTGGTGTTTTGCCTTAAACTACTTTAGGCTAGTACTGCAGGAGAAGACTCTGCTTATTCTAAGGCTGTTAAGGGAGATCAACAGTTATTTTGTAATAATCGCACCAACTGTTGTCACCTTCTCACCAAGCTGCTTGGTGATAGTCTTGTAGCCCATTCCAGCCTTGTGTAGGTCTACAATCTTGTCCCTGACATCCTTGGACAGCTCTTTGGTCTTGGCCATGCTGGAGAGTTTGGGATCTGATTGATTGACTGCTTCTGTGGACAGGTGTCTTTTATAACAGGTAACAAGCTGAAATTAGGAGCACTCCCTTTAAGAGAATGCTCCTAATCTCAGCTCGTTACCTGTATAAAAGACACCTGGGAGCCAGAAATCTTGCTGTTTGATAGGGGATCTAATACTTATTTCACTCATTAAAATGCAAATCAATTTATAACTTTTTTGAAATGCTTTTTTCTGGATTATTTTGTTGTTATTCTGTTTCTCACTGTTAAACTATAATAATAATAATAATAATAATAATAATAATAATAATAATAATAATAATAATAATAATAATAATAATAATAATAAAGTTGGAAGGGACCTTGGAGGTCATCTAGTCCAACCCCCTGCTTAGGTAGGAAACCCTATACCATTCCAGACAAATGGCTGTCCAGTCTCTTCTTAAAAACTTCCAGTGTTGGAGCATTCACCACTTCTGGAGGCAGGTTGTTCCACTTGTTAATTGTTCTAACTGTCAGGAAGTTTCTCCTTAGTTCTAGGTTGCTTCTCTCCTTGATTAGTCTCCATCTGTTGCTTCTTGTCCTGCCTTCAGGCGCCTTGGAAAATAGCTTGACTCCCTCTTCTTTCTGGCAGCCCCTGAGATATTGGAATACTGCTATCATGTCCCCCCTCGTCCTTCTCTTCATTAAACTAGACATACCCAATTCCATCAACCGTTCCTTATATGCTTTAGCCTCCAGTCCCCTAATCATCTTTGTTGCTCTTCCCTGTACTCTTTCTAGAGTCTCAACATCTTTTTTACATCGTGGTAACCAAAACTGGATGCAGCATTCCAAGTGTGGCCTTACCAAGGCATTGTAAAGTGGTATTAATTCTTCACGTGATCTTGATTCTATCCCTCTGTTAATGCAGCCCAGCACTGTTGGCCTTTTTGGCAGCTGCAGCACACTGCTGGCTCATATTTAAGTGATTGTCCACTAGGACTCTGAGGTCTCTCTCACAGTTACTACTATTGAGCAAGGTAGCCCCTATACTATACCTGTACATTTGGTTTTTCTTGCCTAAATGTAGAACCTTACTTTTTTCACCATTGAATTTCATTTTGTTAGATAGCGCCCAATGTTCAAGTCTGTCCAGATCCTCCTATATCCTAAGCCTGTCTTCTGGAGTGTTGGCTATTCCTGCCAGCTTGGTGTCATCTGCAAATTTGATGATTTCCCCATCTATCCCCTCGTCCAAATCGTTCATGAAGATGTTGAAGAGCGCTGGGCCCGCATCTACATGGAGGGACGCCCAGAACAGAGCCCTGGGGCACCCCACTACACACTTCCCTCCATGTAGATGCGGTTCCATTGAGGACCACATGCTGAGTACGGCCGGTCAGCCAGCTACGGATCCATCTGGTGGTGATGCTGTCTAACCCACATTTTTCTATCTTATCAAATAGTAGGTTGTGATCTACTTTATCAAATAAACCTACCATTAAAATTATAGACTGATCATTTCTTTGTCAGTGGGCAAACATACAATATTTCCCCTCACTGTACCTATCAACTGGTATGGAGATGAAATATTGGATATTTTCCTGATTTCCTTTCTCTGGAAAGCTCTGATTTGTAGTATTTTAGGCTTTAAAAAAAGACCCCACAGGTCAACAGCACTGGGCTGTTTGCAACTAGTTGAGGTCAGAGTGTTACTCCATGGGGATGATGTTCAAAGAAAATTTGAACTGAGTCAAATGAATCTGATGACTTTCTTCTCAGATCACAGGTCATGTGCAGAAACGGGAATTGAGCTGATGAGGCCCTACCTTCATGAGTTTCTGACATCTGCTTATGAAGATTATGATATTGTAATTTGGTGTAAGTCATTTACTTTACAAACAAATGATCTGATTACTTGCCATTTTTATTTGCAATGCGTGAATCTGATGATAGATGTTGAAGCTTATGTTTTTGGTGTTCAGTCTTTCTCTTATATTTAATCCTCTTTAACTTTGGGCAGTTGTGCAAACTATGTTGATGAAAAATACAGCTTTTCTTGGGCAAAAATAGATTAGAAATCCATTTGGAAAGTAAACCAGAACTACTGCACTTTGCCCAACACTTTGGGAATGATACATTAAGTGGCAGATTCCCTGTGCCTTATCATTTCTTATTACAAACTGATTTGACAGCTTTTCCTGATCTCCAAAGAGCACAATTGCCCAGGTGAAAGAGCAAGAAAGAAGTGGCAATATGAATCCAATTTTTTCTAAAGATGTGCAGTTTTTAAATGGTTCTATGAATCTATATCATGAGGTATCAAACACTCTTACCACTAGTTATTGCGTCATTTGTCTATTATTCTTTCGATGTTCATATTTTATAAAATGATATCTTAATGCTTTCTCCTGCTCTTATAGGTTCCCATTAAAGTGAATGCAGGATAGAATAAGTCTATACTTCACATATACCCCTTGAATTGTTTCTGCCTTTATTTATTCATGTGGTAGCATTATGTGATTTATATCTCTATCTACAGTCAAATGTCTTCTAGCTAGGAGTTCTGATATTTCTTCCAATACATCTGAGTAGTACCAGTTTGGGGAAAGCTTTCTTAGAAGTATCCAGAATCATCAAATAAGTAAAATGTATAGCTCCTTCTTAATAAGGAGCTGATGGGCAAATCGATTGGTCTTGAATAGGTGGGATGATTTCTTAATTATAAATAAGGGAGTGAAAGCTAAACTAAAAATATCAGAATGATTACCCTTATTTTAAAAACAGAACAACTTTTCATTTTATAATCTCTTTTTCTACTTCAGCTGCAACTAATATGAAATGGATTGAAGCTAAAATGAAAGTAAGTTTTCTATATATCTTTCTGTTTCTAATGATCTGTTTAGATTGTTTAGAATTTGTGTGGTTTTTAAAATGATCTATTCGCAAAATTATAAATCCGCTTTAAATTAGAATACAGAATTCCATTGGCTTGGATCTTTGTGTTTCCACGAATGAAGTGTTTTAATTCTGCCCATAAGAAGCTCCTGCAAATAAATGGACAAGGAGTTCCTTTTCCACCAATTCTCCTTTTATGCCTTAGAAATATCCTTGTTGTTGGAACTGTTTGGAAGATGGTCCTGTGAGCTGTAGAGGAGCAAAGAAATTGACTAAAACCAACCCTCTTTTTAACTCCAGGAGCCTCAGTTCAATCAGATTATTTTCCTGAATAAAAAGGAACTACTTATTTCTGAAGAGTTAAATCTGAATCCAGGTCATTGGGGAACTTTTCTTAGGAGAGTGCATGGGATTGTGACTTCTCATTCATTCCCTAGTAGAGATTAGCAGCAGATGTACTCTCATATGTTGGCCTATGGTTAAGTGCCAAAATAGCAGCAGAGTCTGAGTTAAATCTGTAGGAATCTAATAACTGCCCACCACCAGATCCTGAAATCATCCCATATTTTTTCCTCTGGACCAGATATTTTCTAGTAGATCCCTCAAGTCTAACCTGTAGATATAGTCCCCAGAGGAACATTCCCATATATATATATATATCTGAAGAATGGAAAAAATAAGAACAAGAATGTCCTTTTCTTTGCTGTGCCCTTTTTTCAGCTTAGCTGGCTTCTCACTCATTATATTAGATAATGTATTTGGCAGGACTTCATGTAATCCACCACATAATTTTCAAGAGTTCCTAAGCATAGGAAAGCTATGCTAAATCACTCCAGTTCGTCACTTA
>NW_015386298.1:0-33254 GCF_001527695.2 Protobothrops mucrosquamatus
GAGCTCTTCAGGCTCTTGCAGAAGGATAGGAAAGTGAGAGCCAATCTCACTTCAGGGGACAAGATGTTCCAAAGGGGCCATGGCAGGGAGGGCCCTTCTCCTGGATCCAGCTAAGATTTTCTGACTGATGGGGTCCACAGCATGCCTCTTCTGCCAGCATTGGTGGGGTGTGCCAGTCCCATTGGGTGAGAGACAGTTCTTCGTATATCCTGGATCCATGCCCTGTACGGATTGGTGATAACCAACACCTTGAATTGCACCCAGACGCAAACTGCCAGTCAGTGCATTTCACAGAATGGAGTAATATAGGACCCCCAAAACTGTGTCCCCCTTAGAGTGTTGCTGCGCTCTGCATTAGTTGTAACTTCTGAGTGGTCTTCAAGGATAGACCCATGTAGAGCGCATCATATTATTATAAATATTATTATAAATATTTACTATATCATAAATAATATTTAATATGATAAATAGTTAATATTTCATAAAGAAATACATAATAATAGGATGAATAAATAAATCCTATTACTATATAAATCCTATATGGACGATTTCATACCAATAGGATTCAGGACTATACATTGTATATAGGAATGCCCTAGTACCTATTGGGTTCATTTGGTCACTATGAGCTAAGTTGAGTCACAAGTCTTTTTCTTGATTCAAATCCTGTCCTATTAGTTAGAAACATTTCTAACCCAGAAAATTGCTGACAGAATGATATGGTTATGAGAGCTGTACAATATATTCCTGCAATGCAGCTGAAAAAGAGTTATCATGGTGCTGTCTAGGCCCATAGGAACAAACTATAGCCAGCTGAAAACTAGGTCAACTTCACTTCTGAAACCATTTTCTATTCCAGTTTAAAATGACTAACTAGCAATGGCACAAAATCACAGCCTCTCCTCAGCTGTCCTCAAAGGCCAATATAGGAAGATATAGGCCCCTGCAACTCTAGACATGTAAAAACAACAGAATATGTACTTTTCTAGTGCCTACAATATAAAGACATTTGTACTAGCCTTATTTCACCATTATTGTATAAATACACAGAGTGAGGAGAGCAATTTTACACTTCCCTGCTGCTTTCAGATACCAATCCTGCTACAGATACCAATATGTTACCTGGTTTTGTGCAACAATATTTAAAATCCATCAGAACATGTGCCACAACCCAGTTTTAATAAGCATCTAATTGATTTATTAAAGAGTGTTTTGTATTTATGACAGAATTGGTCTGTCATGTTTTTAATGTCGATTTATTGCTTTTACTCTTTTTTAGATTTTTGTTTTTATATTTTTTTAGCTTTCTATTTATTGTATTCTTTATGGTTCTTAACTGTTTGTATCACACCCTTCCTATGGTGGTCTTTGATTCTTGATAGAGGCTTGATTTGATTCAGCTCAGCTGGGTCTCCAGTAATTTGGATTTAGGTTAGAATGGAAGCCTCTAACAATTTACCTTCACGAAAGCAAGACAAAATTACTTTAAATCTATATTCAGATAGACTTAGTTTCAAATATTTTGACATTATAAAGGGAAATAGGTTCAGAATACAAGCTGAAAGCTATTCAGATAAAACATGACAGTGCAAGACAGGGCTAAAAGAGCTTGAAATAGACAATCTGAATTGCAATGGCAGGTGATTTGATACACAAAAAAGGTACAAAATAGCAACCTATAAATGCAATCAATGCTCCAAGAAGTACCGGTAGATAATATTTTAGGATTCTCACACTAGAAGGTCACATATGCCATCTCTCTGTGAAAATTTGTTTTTTTTACCACAGATCAGGTGCCCAACCTGGATTTTAGATATCTGGGCTAAAAAAACTCTGGACAACCAGTGTGCAGTAGCAAAAAATATTTTTTTTTCTTCTGCCAAGCATCTGCTCAGATTTTTCAAGCCCTGATAGACTATCCCTATCTAATTGGTCTACACCTACTCGTTCCAATACTACCAATACTGCAAGGAGCTGAAACTGAAGGTATTGCTGCTTGCAACTGCATTGATGCCTCTGTCAACAATACTGAACAGATCATAGCTATCATATACTAGAAACAGGGTTCCCAACCCCTGGGCCACGGCCCACTATGCCACTTCCCTTGCATGCAAAACAGGCAGGAAAGCGCATGCACACAGCTCCATTTGTGCAAGCTGTGGGCACATGTGCCTGGTGATTATGCAAATGGAGCTGCATGCACAATGAGGGACGAGCGAGTGCATGTGGGCAGCTCCATTTGTGCAAGCAACGGTGCATGTGTGCCCACCACTTGTACAAATGGACCTGTGCATATCTGTGCGCTTACCCGCCACTCACACAGAATCATCCCCTCTTTCCCCCCCCCACTGGTCCACAAAGCCAGAAAGGTTGGAGACCACTGCTAGAAACATCTGCCAGGCTACCCTGCCTCCTTTATGTGGATGATCTGAAGTTGTCCAGAAAAACACCATCTGAAATAGAATTGCTGTTCAATACTCTCTATAAAAATAGCCAAGATATTGCAATGGAGT
Source organism: Protobothrops mucrosquamatus (assembly GCF_001527695.2). NCBI lineage: Eukaryota > Metazoa > Chordata > Lepidosauria > Squamata > Viperidae > Protobothrops > Protobothrops mucrosquamatus. The sequence continues at coordinate 2,514 of NW_015386298.1, forward strand.
CTAAACAAATATGCCATCTTTTCCATCAACAGAGGAAAAACTGAAAGTATTCAAGATGCCTATGGAAATAACATCAAGAGTCTGGACGAAGAAGATCACTACAAATACCAGGGGAATCTTCAAGCTGACAACTTCAAGCACACTAAAGTCAAGAAGAAGGTTAGAAGTGAATACATCAAGAGATGTACTCTTAAAGTCCAAATCAATGGAAGCAATACAATCCATATAATTAACACTTGGGCAATTCAAGTCATCAAACATGAAATAGTGGACTGGACTCAAGCAGAACTAAAAGCCCTGGATAGGAAGACCAAAAAAAAACATTGAAAAGGAATCTTGTCCTACATCCATGCAAAGATGTTGACAGACTCTACTTACCAAGGAAAATAGGTAGGCATGGAATGTTGCAAGTACACCACACAGTTAAAGAAGACGAAAAAGGCATTGGAAAAATATCTAAAGGACAGTTAAGAAGATACACTTAAACTAGTACACCATGAAGGATTACTCAATATTAGAGAAACCAAACCATCCTATAAAAAAGATGAAATGAAGACTAGAAAAGAAATACAGCAAGGCAAAGTATTACACAGCCAGTACAGAAATTATACACACATACGAACATAGTAGGCTGAACAGATAACAACCACACCTGGAAGAGCAGGAAAGTTGAAGAAAAAGACAGAAGGGTTAATTCTGCCTGCAGATAGCCAGAATTGAAAAATCATCAAATTATTCACAGTACAGATTGTGCAAAGACACAGAAAAAAACAGTAGATCATATAATATTCAGCTCATGCAAGAAGATCATACAAACTGACTATAAACAACAACATGATATATTCACCAGAATGATTCTCTAGAACATCTGTAAAAATTATCATGTGCCAGTAATGAAAAATAGGTGGGAACATATATTTGAAAAGTAGACACAAATGAACAAGTTAAAATATTGTGGGGCTTCTGAATACAAATTGATAAAGTCTTGGCACATAACAGATTTCATTGTGGTTGAAAAGAGGAAAGTGTGGATAATTGATTTGACAATACCAGGGGATAATAGAACAGAACTGAGAATTGGAGAAAATTATAAAATATCAAGATCTGAAAATCAAATTTGAAATAATAGAGCATAAATCAGTCATGGTGGTCCCAGAGGTTATCGGCACACTGGGTGCCATACCAAAAAGCCTTGGATGATAGTTAGAAAATCTGCACATTAACAAAATTGGCAGGACAAGAAGCAATGGATGGAAACTAATCAAAGAGAGAAGGAACCTAGAACTAAGAAGAAATTTCCTGACAGTTAGAACAATTAATCAGTGGAACAACCTGCCTCCAGAAGTTGTGAATGCTCCAACACTGGAAGTTTTTAAGAAGAGACCGGACAGCCATTTGTCTGAAATGGTATAGGGTTTCCTGCCTGAGCAGGAGGTTGGACTAGAAGACTTCAAAGGCCCCTTCCAACTCTATTATTGTTATTGTTAAGCTGATCAATTACATTGGTCAAGATTTTTCTGATTTGTCTTTTCCAGGGATATTCCCTGGGCTGCACAGTGCTTTAGAAAGGAGCTTTGGAACTTGTGATATATGAGCATAGCACTTGACTGCAGCTCTTTAAAGTAGCTATGTCATCTTCTAGGATTGTTTCAGGTTTTTTTTTTTGTTGTTGTTCTATATCCTATACAATTTTATATCAAAGAACCTGGGCCTTACTCTAAAAGAAACAAAAAACCTTTGGATTCAGAGAAGATTATTTATAATTTTACAGCTATGCTATTATTAAAATCTATTAGTTACAAAAGGCCACACTGCTTGGATCTGCACATTTACTATGCCAACACATTATGACAACCTAGGTTCTTGAGAAGGACTTGATGCCTGAGAAAGCCAACTCCACCCAAAGAACTGGTAGCTGTGAATTCATGTTGTTTAATTTTTTTGTTTATTTATTTGTATTCCTCCATTTTTATTTTTATAAATAACTGAAGGCGGCAAACATATCCAACACACTTTCCTCTTATTTTCCCTACAACAACAACCCTGTAAGGTAGGTTGGATTGAGAGTGAGTGAAAGTCACCCAGCTGGCTTTCATGGCTATTGGGGGACTTGAACTCATGGTATCCCACTTTATAGCCTGGTGCCTTAACCACTAGACTAAACTGGCTCGTATTGTTTATATTTGTTTTTGTATGTATGTACATATGTACATATGTATGTATGATAAAACCAATAAATATCGATCACCAAGAGGAAAGTAATAAATAGTAAAAAAATTTAATGAACCGAGCTTTCGTTGGGCCCACCCAACATCATCAGGGCTTTAAAAGTAGTCACTGGGAAAGAGCTTTTATAAGATGTTAACAGCCTGCATCCGGCTTCTGGAACGTGTCACCGGACCCAGCTGTTCGTGTTGTATCCTAGATGCATTACCTACATCAACGCATGATGTTTTTCCATACCTCCTCCGTATTTTACCGTAAATGTTCTCCTTGTTAACTTCAGGGCTGGAGTGAATTCTGTGTGTGGCACTATGCTCTGGGGGGGTGCAGTTCTTCTTTGATCTCACTGCTAAATTCCTCCATCCCTTACAAACGTGATCCAAGTGTGCCATCTCCTCCTTGCCCCTATCCCCAGACGCCACCCCCATTTAGCTTTATAACTTGTCAATACGTATGTATATATGTATGTATGTGTACCGATGCATATTCCTATGCATTTATAATAGACTCAATCCTAAGTCTAACTGAATAAGCAAGTCAATTTGATTCATATTGTAAATTTGATTGTCTGGATCAGATTGATTTAATTTAAGAAACTAATTTATCCAAACTTTGTAAAATTGAATCGGCATAATGAAATTTTGTACAGCTCTAGTTGTAATTCTTCCAATATGCATTACTTCAATACATGGTGGCTTTACAAACCTATAGGACAAGAAGGGCGAGTAGAGAAATCCTGAAGTTCTCTAATGAAATGCATAATCATGGGTGCAGCTCTCTGTTGCCAGTACTAAATGGCTCCTACTTTAATGATCCATTTGAACTGAAATGGTTGCCTGCAATTAGACATCTGTGGTGGAAAGAATACAAGTCAGATACAAACATAGACTGGCTGCCAGAATTACATTCCTGAACAGGGCAATGAGGCAAATGGATAACTGTAATTATACCACATACAGTACATCTTTTAACATTCCATGTTGGAAGACAAAAAATGAACAACAGCTCTTAACTCATTTAATCACTTGCTTCTAATAAAAGGTTGTCAAAAAGGTCTGTAATTTTAATGCATTTCTGTTCCATTAGCACCGCTATGAACTGAAGTCATCCCTCCCCACCTGAGGCCTGGCCACAAAGGTTTGGGGAGAATATTTACTTATCGTGAAATATGTTAATTGTACACAATGGGACTGAAGGCGATTATGAACTGACAGGAAGACAAAGTAGGAAAAAGTGCAAACAAATATTTGGCGGGATAATGTCAGCATTATTTTTAATCTTCTGGATTGAACAGCAAACACGCTTATTTTTACAGTTGAAAACATTTCAAACTTTCTTAAGTAAATACTGAACCAAAACCATAATGCAGCTTGGAAATTTCAAAAATACACACACAGGTACCCACATTTCAGAGTAAACTACATGAGGTATGTCGACACTGGTGAGTATAAAAACAAAAGTTATTTCCCGCGTTGCAGATATAAAATTTGGGGCATCTGAAGTCTTCAGAAATCAGTCAAAAACATATTTTCCTTGGCTTCCTGCACCAAACATAAAAATGCTTTCTTGCTGCTCCCCTGGCACCAAAGCATCCGTTTTTGACAATAAAGAAAATGAGAAAATATATTTTAATAAGCCACGTACAATGATGTTTACTATAAACGTGCATTTATTTTCTGAGAAGGTAGCACTGAAAGAGCAGTAGTTGTTAATTAAAGAGGAGGGAAAAATATCTCAATCCCTTGCCAATACATATCCCAATTATCAAAAAAGATAGAAGAAGGGAGTCTTAGGTTCCCTTAGGTTCCAACTATAGGTTCATAGTTGTTTGATATTAATTACTTTCCCCCATTCAACCTATTGGGGGCAGCACAATGGTTCAGTGATTAAGATGATGGGCTTCTTGGCTGGAAAGCTGATCTAAGCAACTTGTGACAGGGTGAGCTCCCATCCTCGCCTCAGCTCCTGCCAACCTAGAAGTTCTAAAGCAGGGCTTTTCAACCTTTTCACCCATTGTACCACTTTTAGGATATGGCAACATCCGAGTACCACCAGTTGCCTAGCAAGGTATCAAAAACTTGATGACAAAAAAAAGGAAAAAAGTGATAAAGTACAGGTAGTCCTCGACTTACAACAGTTCACTTAGTGACTGTTCAAAGTTACAATGGCACTGAAAAAAGTGCCCCCCAAGCCACAGCCGAGCAAGACACCTGCCTGCCCGCCCGGCTGCGTTCTTCCTCCTGTCTGAGGTTTTCATTGTTGTGAGCATTTCTGTTGAGGATTGGCAGCGGGGGGTGGGGTGGGGGGTGTTTGGTTTTTATTCCCCCCATCTGCTGGGTGGTTGCAGCAGGTTTTGGTCACTTCACATGACCCTGGGACACTGTGACCGTCATAAATATGAATCAGTTGCCAAGCATCTGAATGTAAATCACAAGACCCTTGAGATGCTGCAACATTCCAGCTGATTGGTGATGCTTCAGCTGGATCCTGGCGCTGATCCTGGTGCTTCCGCTGAGCCCTGACAGCCCCGAAGAAGCGCCAATCAGCTGGAAAGCGGCACTGATCCTGGCGCTTCCACTGAGCCCTGACAGCCCTGCAGCTCCAGCCGTCTCTCGCTCAGGCTTGTGCAGTGCTGCCACCAGTTCAGCTCATTCCCCTCCCCCGCTACCACTTTTCTAGGATGGTCGCGTACCACCTGCCAGGTGCCAATGTACCACATGTGGTACCCGTACCACTGGTTGAAAAGCCCTGTTCTAAAGCATGCAAATGTGAGTAGATAAATAGGTACCACTTTGGTGGGAAGGTAACAGTACCCCATGACATCATCACTGCAAAAATGTCTTGGGACAGTCCTGGCTCAATGGTCTTGAAACAGAGATGAGCACCACCACCCTGTAGTCGGCAACGGCTAGCAGAGTAAAATCAGCAGGGACTCCTTTTTACCTACTCAACCTATTGCACAAACTGGGTTGGGATGTTTAACACAGTCTAGCTGCTATCAAAAGAAAGCCCAATTTCAGCCCTGCAAAAATCAGGCTTCTCTAAGTTCTCTATCTCTGTACCCATTTGATATTTGGTTACAAAGACTGAGCCACCAGAAGTCTTTAAACTTTTTCAGTCCTGAGGAAAACAAACAAAGAAATGAAAATTTCCTTTGTAGCAAGTGAGAGGAGTCCACTAGGAAAAAAATCAAATCTGGTCAGGGATGATGTGCCCACCCCTAATAAAAATTAAAATGATTCCAATCTTGTCTAATTTCAATGACATTCCCATTATTTTTGAGCCTAATCTTTTACTCACAGAATAGCATCTGCCAGAAAAATCTATTACTATGTGTCCAGGAGTCTTTTAGAGAAGCACTAGAAATGGTCTTTAGGCTCTGTCACCACTGTTTTAACTTCTACAATGAACTAAAGCATAGAGGTTTCAAGGGCAATGACTTGAGAATCACTTGCAGTAGCTTGTAGTCCCTGTCACCACTTTTTGTAAAAATTAATCTCTACTAAGAACTATACTCCAGAGGTTTTAGTGTCAATTACTTCTTTAAAAAGTATGTTCAAAAGTTCAGTTTATTCTATTAATTAAAATGGACAACTGTGTAAGCATATATCTATGCTGGATTGCCCAACTACCAATGTTTATGTTTTTCATGCAATCATATTTTTTTAAACAACAGAAAAAAGGTATGCCTAAATAAATGTTTATTACCAAAGGAGTGCTTTAACCAATTCACAAGGACATTATGCAATTTAGTTCTCCTTAAGAATTAAATAAAATGTGTGCTGGGCTCTATTAGCTATTGCCTTTTTTCATTGCTTTTCATTAACTGCTGTGAATACAGTACCATATTGCTTCAAAGCCACAGACTTTTGCACAGTTGCTCTGAGCTCCCTATTAAAAGTGAAGCACAGTGAAGCAGAACTGCATTTAATGAGGATCCAATGTCTTCTTTAGACATTGTTTTCATGATCTGGTACAGAGGGATCATTTCTTAAATCATAACATGAAACTCAGCATAGTAATTAGTAAAAGTATTGACTTTATCCAGTTTTCTCAGGGCAGATAATTAATGAGGCAAAGGGGTATGGTCCAAACGAATGGCCACAGTATGTTTTATGCATCTGTCTCACCAAATAACAACTTCATTCGTCTTTATCATTTTTCAAACCTGCCAAATTAGAATTAAATATCATAGCAGATTGGAAGCTACAGCCCAAAGTACAGCCTCATTTTCAATTTTCTCCTTTTCCTTAGAACTACCAAATGGTAAAAAAAAATGGCAACCTGATGCACTGGATTTAATTCATGGAAGGCTGTGTAGTGTTTTGAATCAAAGGCAAAAGCTGTTTCAGAACACTCACATTCCATATGTCTGCCTTCTCTTTAAAGCAGCTGTGTCTCTTCCCAAGATTGTACAACTGCCTCCTTGAGCTGCAGCATGATCCTAGGAAAAAATGTACTGGGTTTAAGAAGTTGTAGACTGGGGCTACTGTATGTGCACACCCACAAGTGCTTGGATCTCATTTTATCCTTTGAATCTGGATCTCTGCATGCCCCGGTGGGCTAGTGTAACGTAAAGCATTATTGTAAAAAAAACAAACAAACAAACAAACAAACCTACAGTAGCTATAGTATATGCAAATTCTGATATAGATTATTGTTTACAGACTTCTTTGAGCATACTGTATTATCATTTATTTCTAATAGATTTAGGCCATGCAAATTAACAGTATTTTGAATAGCTAGTTCTTTTGCTTTGCTCTCTATAGGCCGAATTTTATACGTCCCACAAGCCATCAATTATGGATTGAAAAATCCTAACACTGTATGTCATTTGAGTCCACCTAACAAGGTTAATGCATTATGCAGTAGATGTAACTGTTATTATTCCATCCATGATTACTATTCAAACAACATCCTATATTGAAATGATTCTTCCTTCCTTGGGAAAGGGACAGCCAGCTAATAATATGAATATCTTCTCTATTCAGCTCAAGCACTTGCTCTAGAGGGCTGTTTTCTGACAGAAAGTTGTCAGTATACGGTAGTGTGACAAACAAGAGCAGCCCAGGAGAATATAAAAACTACTCAGTTGTGAAGAGAACCTGGAGGACCCACCCTTTCTGTTGAAGGAGGTCTCTATTAAAATGGAACATTTAACCTCTGTTCTTTCATTGTAATTTCTCATCACACCAACAAGAAGGAAGAAATACTGCCAATATTAACTATTGTTTCTGACATTTTCTTTTTAAAAAGCCCTGCAGTGCAACGCAATATCACTGTTTAATGTTTTAATAGAAATGACGGGTAATTAAACTTTATCATTTGCCATTCTCACTTTTTTCAAGATCTCACGATTGTCAAGGCTTGACAATCTGACTTGTTTAAATACTACTTCAAGAGTTTTAAGTGAGAAACATTGTACAAATATTTTAAATAAACAAATGTAATCAAACACCTTCAGGTGGATATACAGAGCCTTATCTAACTTTGTGTTTTCCAGATATCTTGGGAACAAGTCACAAATTCTAAATTAACACAGAATTCTGGGAAATATAATCCCGATATCTTGCAAACCAAGTCCAGTTTAGGAACAACACCATTTATTATTTTCAGAATGATAATATTATCAGTTAAAAGCAAAACAAAACAAAACAATTGCAGATCTAGGCTGCAAAAAAATGACTTTGGGTGGTATACACAAAAAACAACAACAAAACCTCCTCGTAAAATACATACCCTGCCCTTGCTGGGATAAATAATTATCCAACTCACAAAACACACACACACAACAGCAGAGTTCATCTAACCTCCTGACTTACAAAAGGCTAACAAAGTTGAGGCCATCTGAATTTCTGGGAGATTGTGGTTTCACTGGACAAATGCTACGGATGAGTAGGCATGACTCCAGGGTCCCGCAAGATGGCATATTTTGATAGAAAAGACCCAAAATATGCTTTCTGGACTAGATCTGAGCAGGTTATGACCTTTAGAAGCAGGAACAAGTGCAAAAAAATTGTTTCTTGGCATCCAATGCTTCTCTGGATTTTTTGCTGGCCCAGATTTCCTAGTCTGATACTTTCTTTCTTAAAAAAATAAAGTTAAAATTAAATTCTCCAAGTATAGATAGAATCAAATTCCAGTGATACAAATGCTAACAACTATTTTACCAACTATTTTAAATCTAAGCTGTTTGTTTGTGTGTGTTTTTACTTCAGCTATAAAAGCAATACAATAATAGCTTTAGTGGGTCAGCTTCCATGGGTCATTTCTAAAGATTAGCAGGTTTGGTTGCCTTAAGAAATATATCATTGAAAATACCATCTTCCTCCCACTACAGATATTAACTATAGATATCAATATTATCCCACTGCAGGTGTCAGCATTTTCCATTTTCTACTATGTTGCAACAAAAACATAGATTTGTTATAATAGAAGAGAATATCTGAGGCTCAAGGTTGAAATGTGCAGTACTTATATCACTCTCTGAGTGTGGTGGTTTGTTTGAAGAAGTTTCATTACTCAAATAGGTGGCACCATCAGGTGGGAAGAGGGTTTATTTATTTATATATATTATATATATTATATATAGCTACTACAGTAGCTTGCCTTGCCGGCTGTGGTGAGAATATGATCAAAACTGAGGCAATGAAACCAAGCTCAGAGGGCACTAAGAATTCCACATAGAATTTTATTTTAGAGATATTATGGAGCACTGATATTTATTTTAGAGATATTATGGAGCACTGATGATATTACCTAGTCATTGGGTAATGAAATGTCTGCAAGAAAACAAGTAAGCTCAGAGAGCACCAAGGACCGCTCATTATGGAGATAGTCAGAATCCAGACTTGGGACATTCCCATTATTCTTTGGGAATGAAGTTCACTACTGCCAGATACAGCATGACTCACTTCTTACTTACTTGTAGACATATATTAATCTTGAAAAGCCAAAGTACTTTACCGATAGACTGAAATCACATTGTGCTAAGCATGATGTCAGACCTAACCTGAGGATGACCTAGGGAATTAGTATCCTAAATCTCTTCCTCTTCCTAGAATCCAAGTCCAGACTCTGCTGTCTCTTATCTTGCATCTCTCCTTGGAATGCATTACTATAGTCCATCAGACATGACTAACCTATTGATTATTTTTTAAATCAATCAACACACTAAGATATAAACCATGTTGTACAAAACATAATCGATGAGTTAGCATACTAAACCAAACCATTCAAAGCATAATATGACAGTGCAATGTATAAAACCTGTTTTTGTTTTCCAGGATGGCAACTTATATCCCATTTGTATATCTTGCAAATATTTCAACATCTAGCCTTTATCTTGTTTGTACCTTGGCAGAGGGAAAAAGGAAATGTTTGTCATTTTTTTCCTTCCTTATTAGATACATAGAGGCTACTGCTGTTTTTTTCCCCCTCTTCCTATCCCAACACTTAATTTAAAAAAAAAAAATTGGCCAAGAGCTTTCTTCTGAAAAGTATATGTGCCATAAGCAGGAACTATGATTACAATGTTTTTGGCAAGCTAGTATATAAAAATAGGAAATGTATAAATCACAAATTGAAAGACACACAGATAGAGTTTAATACTGATATTTAACACAACCAAATATTTTGGGATGTGCCAAACAACGATTTCAAAAATGTAAGCTTTGCCATTGTAGTTTACTTTATTCTGAGATCAATGATATTCTACTGTCTTATAGAATAATATTGAGACTTTCATACAACCTTTTGAAAAACAGCTATCCAGTATTTATATTGGAATAAAGAACGTCTTAGTAGCGGACTGACATCAATTTTTAAAATAACATTTTTGTCCAGTCGGATGGGCATGATCATCTCCAATCATTCGAAAGATAAATGGTTTCTCCACAGGCTCTCTGTGAGCCAGATCACGTGTAATGAAATGTTTTGAGTTGATACATTAACTATGAGAAGCCCCTTCTGACAAGATTGTGACAGTACAATGAGCAATATTTACAGCAGATTGCTGTAAACAAATTGATTTGTTTTCAGCCCCAAAATCAAGGCTGGGGAATTCTGTTTTGCAAAGCTAGGAAATGCTGGTTTCTAAGATCTATTTAGGACATTGTTTCATTTTTTTCCCCTCCTATGTTTTGGTATGCAGAATATAGCATATATATGGCAAAGCTGCCAGAAGCATAATTCTGAAAGAAAAAGTAGTGTATAAGAGGCAGAAGAATAGAAGAAAAAGAGAAGAAAGAAAAAGAATAATAATAGATAACCCCCAAAAGTTAGACCTCACAGGAATTCAGTTTGTGCATCTTAGAATTTCCCTCATTTATACAAACTGGCCTTTAAATTTGATATAAATGGCAGTAACAAAAAGTCTTCCATGGAACTAACATTCACATTTTTTTTACAGAATTGCCTATCTTATGAAAATGTTACAATTGATATTCATCATTTATGTTGTGTTTGGATGTGTAGCCCAAACAAGCACAATTGATATAACCTATTATAAAGTGTTAATTTATAAGATAAAATGAACATATTGTTTTTAAGAGACAAGTGGAATCAGTAAGTATCTGGATTTTATTTCAGAGGCATTAGTGATTATAGATTAATGGCAAATTTCAAAAGGTTTCTTCTTCCATAACTACTTAAACAGACCAATAGAACTGGCAGGTCTCAGACAAAAAGCCACCTATATTTTGCTCTGTCATATAAACAGCTTAAACATCATTGTGAAATGAAAATAAAAAGCATCATCATGATGATGGTGGTGATTCCTTAAAAGAGAAGTCAATAGAATATTAAATGGGTAGTTCTTTGTTTTCAGTTTCTGCCTTTTGCCCCTATTAAACCTCTCCAATTAATTGTCAATGTGATTATTTATGATTGTCCGACACTAGTTTTGCCACAATAACAACAAGCAAATATAAATTCATGAAGAAAGGCAAATAAAATAAGGTTTTTTTTGGTAGTGAGTATTTTTGTGGGTATGGGTATGTGAAAGGAGGCTGCTTTAGCAAACAGAAAAAACATGAAGAATTTAGTCCTCCAATGGTGATCATTCCATTATCTTTTTACTAGATACCATCAATCTTTGCCTAATTTGCTTCCTGAAATATTAAATTTCCTTTTGTTCTGTAACAAAACAGAGAATATTCTTGACAAGCCAAGGAAGAATAAAACAGGTCATTGATATTGTATGATACTGTATTGTTCCCAAAGCACAAAAACTTTAGTATGTAGTTAACAGCCATATATTATGGGATGGTGAATTGTAACATCACTCACTCAAGACATGTGAAAGCACCAATTTAGGATTACAACTGCTAAATGACTAGAGGAGTTATTTGACTGTAATTCTGATAGTTTATGTAAGATTTTTTTTTTAAAAAAAAGCCTCTTTGTAATTATATTTTTGATGATTAAAAGTCTTCCCTATCTTCCCAAGCAAATCACAACTTCACAAAATATTGAGAAGTGTGTCTGTATGTATGTATTCACACACACACACACGTACATGTACATACATATACACAGTGCTTTTTTTCTAAAAAAAAAAAAAAAAAAGGTGCCGGAACTCACACACGTCATACAACCCGCCTTGCCTACCCTACAAGGTTCCATCCAAAAAAGGTGCCGGAACTCCGTTCTGGGTGTTCTATGAGAAAAAAAAGCCCTGCATATACAAATCTATTTTAGCAGGAGATAAACATATCGTCTTCAAACACTTCAAAGACTTTTTCATACAGCCATATTAATTACTTGGTATTCCAAGTGTCTGATTGTCTGCACATGGAATTATTGTAAGTTTGAGACCACAGATAGAAATTCCATATTATCAAATTTAACTTCAGATGCAACACTTTTAAATGGAAAAAGTTTATACATTTCCTAGTAATCAAACAACCATTAATTAAGATAACAATTCTATTCAGATTTGTCCCCTTTATTTAGAAATTTAAAAAGACCTTAGTCTTTTTATTTCAAGTTCTGCATTAAAAAAAACTATATTAACCAACCTGGCTGAAGCTTTTTGCTATCTTCCAGATGTAAATCAGCTGTTCAAATGAATCATTAACTTCTTGCCTCAACAGAGATATGACATCCAAGATCTTTTAATAAATGCTTTGCATGAACATCTCAGTTTTTTTTCTCTTTTAAGTATACAATTTCTAATAGAAGATTATCTTTCACAGTATGCTGTGGCTGATTGGCAATATAAGTACATGCTAAGAATTTGTCTTTGACATTTTAACTTGAACATCCCAAGTATTTCAGCTAATAAACATAAATTAGATGAGAGCTATATCATCTAGTTGCACATATATATTATAACAAATTTAACCTGCAATTTGCACATACAAGTATAAATGGCAAACCCAGTGAATCTAGTAAAGGTTATTTACGCTACAAACATCAGTACATTTTATAATGTAGTGATGATGTTGAGACTCTAGAAGGAGTACAGAGAAGAGCAACAAAGATGATTAGGGGACTAGAGCTAAAACATATAAGGAACGGCTGCTGGAATTGGGTATGTTAATGAAGAGAAAGACTAGGGGCGACATGATAGCAGTGTTCCAATATCTCAGGAGTTGTACAAAGAAGAGGGAGTCAAACTATTCTCCAAAGCACCTGAAGGCGGGACAAGAAGCAATGGATGGAAACTAATCAAAGAGAGAAGTAACCTAAAACTAAGGAGAAATTTCCTGACAGAACAATTCACAACTGCCTCCAGAAGTTGTGAATGCTCCAACACTGGAAGTTTTTAAGAAGAGACCGGACAGCCATTTGTCTAAAATGGTATAGGGTTTCCTGCCTGAGCAGGGTGGTTGGACTAGAAGACCTCAAAGGTATTATTATTATTATTATTATTATTATTATTATTATTATTATTATTATTATTATTATTATTATTATTATTATTATTATTATTATTATTATTATTATTATTATTATTATTATTATTTTGTTATCAAAGGTGTCTGCACAATAGAAAAAGTGGGTGAAAGACACTAGTATTTCCTGTTTTTAATAGTATGTACTATATGTCCATGCACAATAAAACCAAAGAGAAATAATAGTAACAAATTAATATCCTTTCTGGCACTCAGCATTTCCACACTAATTCAGTCTCAAATGGCTTTCCAGAAAAGCTAGATTGTGGTAGACTACTAGAAGAGATGAGAGTGGGATCTACCCTCTCCTTGGGCTATTCTAGAGGAGGAGAACTCTCAGAACACCTAGCCACATGCTCTTGATAGGGTGAGACCCATAGTAGACATTTTCTGGATTCTTGTACTGCACAGACAGAATCGATCTGTAAAGGCAGTTTCACGGTGTAATGGTATGTGGGGATGAATTTGAATTTGAGACAGAAGGAAGAGCTGCAGACAGAGCAATGGTCAGAACAACAGCAGCTGAGCCTGCAGCAGGAATTTGAGCATGGCAAACATCTCTGAAGGATTCTCCCTAAGTTTGTGGGCTGTAAAGGCAATGGGGGAGAAATGTACTTTTAGACTTTCAAAGATTCTGTTAATGTTGCCTTACAATAAATTAGAGTTAGTTCAGCAGGATGTGCTTCTTATCTAGACCATGGCTTTTCAACCAGTGGTACGGGTACCACCTGTGGTACATTGGCACCTGGCAGGTGGTATGCGACCATCCTAGAAAAGTGGTAGCGGGGGAGGGGAATGAGCTGAACCGGTGGCAGCACCGCACAAGCCTGAGCGAGAGATGGCTGGAGTTGCAGGGCTGTCAGGGCTCAGCGGAAGCGCCAGGATCAGTGTTGCTTTCCAGCTGATCGGCGCTTCTTCGGGGCTGTCAGGGCTCAGTGGAAGTGCCAGGATCAGCGCCAGGCTCTGGCTGGAGCTCGGCGCTGATCCTGGTGCTTCTGCTGAGTCCAGAAGAAGCGCCGATCAGCTGGAATGTTGCAGCATCTCCAGGGTCTTGTGATTTACATTCAGATGCTTGGCAATTGATTCATATTTATTACGGTCACAGTGTCCCAGGGTCATGTGAAGTGACCAAAACCTGCTGCAACCACCCTTTTTTTTTTTTTTTTGTCATCAGGTTTTTGACACCTTGCTAGGCGGCTGGTGGTACTCGGATGTTGCCATATCCTAAAAGTGGTACAATGGGTGAAAAGGTTGAAAAGCCCTGGTCTAGACTATTTTGCAAAGCTGACATCAATTTTGCAAGACTGCAAGTCTTGCAAGTCTCCTCTCTGGCCATTTTACTCAGTAGGGCAAGGTCCTACATAATCCATATGTTGCAGAGTAAAGATCATTAAGTATGCTATATACTTCCTTAAGATCCAGAGACTCAAACAGTTCCTAGGTAACTTTCCAAGTTGTCACCTCTGCCACCTCATTAAATTACAAACATCTGGCTTTCAACTCAAAGCAGCTATACAAGTATTATTCATCTTTACTGTAAATACGGCGTAATTAAGAATGTTTAAATACCGTACTTAAGTAACGTTTAAAATGACACAATGTTAATTAAGTCATAAAGGTAAAACTTTACATGATATTTCCTATCTATGTAAAAAAGAGGGTTTTATTATACGTACGTTGTTTACTCCGTAAGATTAAAAAACACCGAGGTGACCCCTTTCTATTTACTTACAATAATCTGGTTGTCAAGCAGTTCTAAACAATGTTATGCATTCTAGCAGGAGGTAGCCCAACAGAAGCAGCAGGAACCATATAGGTGTAATGCTTTCCCACTAGTAGATAACTTACCTAAAATATTCCTTTGCTAAATCTAAGGCCAGAACTAGATGTGTAGCTGTTACTGAGTAGTATTCCCAGTGGAACAATTAAGTACAAGCAAAAGTCTAATAAACCAGATTCTGACAAACTTCTCTCCTGATACTGCTTTTCTTCCTGCTGCATTATTGAACAACTTTTTTTTTCTTGATCTCACATGTAAATCAATATAGGCGCCTGACATTCAAACCATAAGCAACTAAAAGAAAAAATCAAGTATTTAATAGGACACTCTGATTTCACAAAAATGGTAATGGAAAAAAAACTGCATTTCCAGAAAATGCAACAAAGGGATGCAACCTATAAGACATTGAATACATCTATGGTTATTCAGCACGTTTTAAGGAAATTTAAGCATGTGTCATGCCTATCAGTTAAATGAAATTAAGCATGGATTTTGTCAACAGAGTTAAATTACATTTAACTTATGTTCTCATTGTCTTTAGGAAGATGTAACAACAATAAATCCTGTCTCCCTAAGATTAGAGGGAATAGTGTTGTTTTATTTCTCAAAATGAATAATATTTTATAATTGGTCTCTCAGATCACTACTTTATTTAAGAATCAAATATGAATGCCACACAGCTGTCTACTTTGCTTTCACAGTAGCTAGTGGCAGTATAAAAAACATTACAGACTTGAAAAGCTGGAAGCTGAGATTGATCACTTCAAATGTCCCAAGATGCAGCAGAATAACTCATGTCCCTAGTTTTGTCCAGAATCTGATCTCTTTTATTCCAAGTTCAGAACACTTCAGAGCAAAATGTGATGTTTCATGGTTTTGCAGGTTCTGACTACAAATATTTTAAACATTAAAAACAGTCCTCAAGTCACCATAATTCCACCATTTCTACTTTCTATCATTGACTGCAATTAGCCTAAGAAAAGGCTGGAGAAGCTGAGGAACAGTGACTAATTTTCCAGTTCCCTTATTAATAAAACATTTTTAAAAGATACTTTTAAACATGACATGCAATTGATTTTTTTTCTCTTTTTTAAAAGAGAGTGAACTGAGGTAATAAATAAAACCTACATTCTTATCCCAACATTGATAAGTATACAGTATAGGTTACTGAGTGTATATATTTTATGGGGGGAAATGTAAATTTAGGTCTCAGACTCTCAGGAATATCATATAACTTAATTGCTCCAATTGCTCTTATATTAATCTTTCAAAATACAGTTTGCTGCAAGTCACAGCTTAGTATATGTAATTAAGATGACCCCCAGGCTCTGAAGGCTCATTAATATAGCTTTCCTTGCTAATTGCTTTTACCTATCATCAGATATAGTTACCTAGTTTCATCTTATACTGTTGTAAATCAGATTTTCCCTCTTTTTATTTTAACATTTACTTTGGTAGCTACATATCATTTATGACACTAGGTATTTTGCAGGCTGAAAAATGTTAGAATAGAAGATCAATAGAATATTCCTATAGAATATTCTATAGTAGTAATTACTTAACAAATTTACAATGAGCAGAATTTTGATGAATACCCTTGATTGTTTAGCAAAAGAGATTAATTTCTTTTGTAAATAGAAAGAAATATAGTATATTGCTGGGAATAAATGTCTATATCTAACATGCCTCTGAAAAACAAATAATCATCCTCATTATCCTTTTTATGCTAAGTAATATGGGGAAAAGGAGATAGAATATATGTAACTTTATGAAAAACCCAAAATCCCTACCCCAAGAATTATTCAGTTCAGTATATAGACTGTGACTTGTAGATTAATTGTAGTTATAAGTAAGCATTTCAAAGGTACAGTGTTAGGATGAATAGCAATAAAAACTCCATCTATTGACTCTAATATTTATAAAATATTATTCTTCACGATGTAATAGATTTGAGTTCCAACATGCAGGATACAGCTCTTGGAGTCTAAAGCAATGCCCAGTTGCCACAAAATTGATAAAATTTGCTAAAGAAGCAATTTACTAAATACTAAAAATTAACATCTGTTTTTCACCAAGCATATTATAAATTAATGTTAACCTCTGTTGAAAATTATTAATATATTTATTCAGATTTCTTGATGAAGACAATTTGGAATAGTTTTGAGTATAGTTTCAAATATTATTAAACTTTTTTGACTCGCTTAAATTCTATGGTGGTAATTACTTAACAAATTTACAATGAGCATAGTTATTTTTGTTATATCAGCCTTGCACTCTGCTATGACTAGAAGCACACATCACACTAACTCAGTTTGAATCATCAAGGATTATAGCTAAATGATTATGGGCCACACATATGAACCCAAAACCAAGTTAACCCATTATGGCTTTGAAAATCTACTAATGGAAAGAATGTCCAAAAACTTGGACATGTGAAACTAAGACATGCTTTAACATATACATCCCAAAACTGCTTACATATCATAGTTCATTGTATAATCTTTGTGCTGGATGCCAAGTTATTTCCTATGTGTTTTCTTTCTAACATACCATGTTCAAATGGTTGGCTTGGTCATTGAAAAGCTTTATTCACTGGATGATTCTGAGGAGGACACATAAGATTCTGACAAGATGGATGTGCAGGTAGAAAGCCATTTTTGGGGATAGATAATTTCTGGATCTATCTCCAAACATAAAGGAAAGAATGTTGAGAGCCAACACATAATGCATCAGATGGGAACCAACTTGAGAGACAAATAGAGTCTCTCAACATGTACCCTGTTTCAATTGATCACATGGAGAGATCAATCTCTCTCTCTCTCTCTCTCTCTCACACACACACACACACACACGCACAAATGGAGAGAGAGAGAGAGAGAGAGAGAGAGAGAGAGAGAGAGAGAGAGAGAGAGAGAGAGAGAGAGTACAAAGTAACTTATTCAGAACCTCATCAGCTGTGGCTTCATTTTTACACCACGCGGTGCAAAAGGCAAAAATAGCCAATGAGAGAAAAGGGAATCACTCTAAATACAATGGCGATTACAGCCTCCATTTCTGACCAGGTGTTAAACACATTGCATAACATTTTTGAAGCACACTATTGTCCATCTTTAATGAAAATTGACTCTCCCATTAAAAGCTCTTCTTTCTTGAGTGAGGCAGCTGATCTGTTCATTAAAAAAAGAATTTAATGTTCATTTGAGTTGGTTTCTTTCCATGTGTCCAGAAGTCACAATTTTATGCCAACAAACACCTGCCTATGTGGCATTTAACTAATTGGCACCAGCTAGATGCATGCCCATTAGACAGATTTTTATGCTAATGCTTTTTTTTTCCATATAATCAGCCATTGGTATCATTAAGATAAATCGGTTTCCCAGGGGATAGGAAATTGAAACAACTTTCTTGCTATCATATGTTCCAATTAAGTAGATGCACACAGTAATAATAATTTATATTTACAAATAATTTATATTTATATTTTATATATTGTTCTGAATTTATTTTATATAAACAATATTTGAAGTGACAGTGCACTTGCAATAGATACCACTCAGTGATAGACAGTAAAAGGCTGACCTTTGATAGTGCGATGAATAATTCCACTTACAAAACACATTATGAGTTCCTAAATGACCTTGTGTAAATAAAGAATGCTTTCTAAAACCTACTGAGCAAATAATCTAGAGATAGAATTGTGACCCTTTTGATTTTCTTTAGCATTTATGAAGTTTTAATGTTGCACTGCAGCATTTTCTCTCTCTCTATTATGTTTGAGGCAGACCAGTTCACAATTATATTGCTATGTGGAGTGCAAGATTTAGTCAGATAAGAAGGACTGATGTTACTCAGGAGTCCTTAAGCCACATCCTCCTTCCTTGCTCTGATAACAGGTAGTCTTGGAAAACATTAATCTATCCCATTTTTAAAGAAGTTCTGTGGCAGAAAATACAGTGGTTATCTTTACTGCTATCTGACCAGGAGTCTTGATGTTTCAGTTTCCTAATTTTATACCACTATTATATTTGTCCCGACAATGACTGAAAATTAGTGCTACTCTTGGCGATTGCCACTGGTATTTAAGTTATTATTACCATATTAATTATATTGTTAAAATTTTATTATACTTTATGCCTATTTTTTAGTCTTCTCAACAATTTTAGGTGTATATCTCTATGTGGTGTTATCTGGCCTAAGATTGTAATAATGCTTTGTTGTTGTTTTACTTATCTTTTATACAAATTCAACAAACTGAAATTTAATGTTTTCAGCCAACTGAAGATGTGCCTGGAATGGCCTCTTCATGTATTTAAGAGGCAAATTATGTGGACAATCACAAAGGGTTCAGTAGTCATACAACCAAATCCCAACAATTTAACAAACTGAGAAGTGATTTGGATAAGAAATTACATATAAAATATCAATAGGACTGAACTGGAATTTAACTTTTTTTAAAGGTAGTTAGTTTTTTTTATTTCATGTGTTCTAGAACAATATATTTATTTGTACATTTACTTGCACATACATTTTCTAGAATTTCAAGGTAGCTGACATGGAGTCTCCTTTATTTTAATGTGCATTTATGAGTGCTTATCTAAGTGCTGTGTGTGTGTATGTGTGTATGTATGCATATTCATAGTACCAACTATATTTCTCCTGCAGTCTCCTCTTTAGAAATTGTAACAACAGTAATAATGGTTGTAAGAAGCCTGGTACCTGTGCTGGACAGATAGCAGAGGCTGAGGAATCCTGAGCCGGAGATAATGAAGGGAGATGAGATCTGGTTCTAGATCAGGAGCAACTAGGGAGAAGAAAGGCTGAGTCCTACAATAGGAAAGGTATAAGTGCAAGAACAAGATAGAGAAGGGGATCTTGGATCCTGATCTTGAGGGCTACAGAAGAGATGGCCTGTTATGATGATAAGAGCACCAGAAAGAGGGAGAATGAAAAAGCAGAAAATGATGGGGACATGGAAGAGAAGAGGCAGAGAACAGGACAGCAAGAATGTGAGTAGTAGAGTGAGATGTGAAATGGGAAAGGAGAAAGATTGTTGAGAGAAGAAAAGAATGAAAAATTGCTTTAGTTGTTTCTAGATTCTAGCTAGATTTGGCATTTAGTCTACAAACCATGTTTGCCTAGGAGATACAGACATGGTCATCTTAGGCAGCCTCAGAAATGGAGCACCAGGGATAGGTTTACAGGAGCCACAAAGACAGAAAGAACTGACCAGTGGTCGAGAAATAAAATAAACTTCCTTGAAAAGTTTTACCTTCTACCACTGGCACCCTACTTGAGTACAAAACACAAAACATTCATTATTTTGTGGCTGAATAGACAGGCTCCAGTGATAGCTCCTAGGAACCAATTAAAGGGGTTAACTGAGCCATGAGGCTCCATAAATGAATCCAATTCCTTTTTTCTTTATTTCCAACTCAAGCTCTGACATAAAGCCAGGAGAGAAATGCATAAGCTCTGCGAACTTATATAGTGACAAATGACTGTATTACCACTACCAATAATGGGTCTTTCCTTTTCCAGACACAGGGAAGTTCAATGAGCTTCCTATTGTCTTGTATTATTATGACAAAAGAGAACATGAGATGTCTCAGCAATATAAGCATAGTGTATTTTAAAAAATGGAAGCAGTCCAGTGCTAGCAACAACTCTTTATTTTGTAAGCAAATTCTGACTCCTCCTTGGCTCTTTTTTTGCAAACACAAATGTTTAATCATAAATATTTCAGCCCTAAAATAAAAGGATGCAGTCAAGTTTGTAGTAGCTGAAGTTCTCCAAAAGAGGACATGGTATTAATCAGAATTCTGATAATTAGACAATTGGTCAAAAGGTTCTTATGTTGAAATGACAGAATTAACATTCAGGCCTTTAGGATTGTGGAAAGTTCCACAAGAAACTACGAGCCTGTGGGTTAAACATGTGATCGAAACCACGGAAGGCATACCTGAGTATTTTTTATAATGTCTATAGCTTATCTACTGCATGCTGACTTCCTCTTATGTACTGTAACTAAGTACAAATAAGAAATCTATATATACTTGCTTCAAACTACATTCGGGGTTCTTTTTATGGGAAGACCCACCTTTCTTCGTCTGAATAAGTGTGTCCATTAATCAAAAGAGATCTGGACTCTGAGTTGCCAGGGCATCCTCTCTGACTATCCATTTAGGCTTGACATCAACTCAGGAATGGCAATATAAATGTTGTATTTAGCAGCACAGTCTTCTTTCTAGCTGTCCTATAGAGCTGCAATATGCATAAATTGTTTCTGTGGTTAAAAGAATACATTGATTGATTGATTGATTGATTGATTGATTGATTGATTGATTGATTGATTTAGAAAACCTTTATGGGTGTTTGTCTTATAAATAACAATATGTGGTTCACAGTAACAATGATGATCATTTGCTATTCCCATCATGGCTGCATAACACCAGAAAAGGGAAGGCCAGTAGCTTATCAACCCAGCGTCAAACCAGAAGCATAAATATAGAGAACCTTTTAATATAGTTGATTTTATCATTAGCATGGGAACTCTAAACATCCATGATGTATGGCTGGGGCGTATGGCTCTGTTAGGTACATAACCTCACCAACCTGTTCAAGTCATTTGTTGGAGTATTAATATGGACAGTTATACTTTACTTTTCAGATCCAGAAACTGAGATAAAATACAGAACTGAGGCATAAAGGAGGACATAATCTTAGTGAGCAATTAGACAATCAAAGATACCCAAGAAAAAAATAGGAAATAATATCAAATATTTGACAAGTGTAGGTTAATTGGTGTTCATACCGTCATAAATCCATCCAGCAAACCCGAATCAGGTTTTGGAGGAGCTTGCAACCGTTCCATGGACCACTTTTCAATTATGGACACCACCTGACTATTTTCTGTATTTAGAATCCTAAAACCAGTCATGTTTACTCCACTATACCGATAAGGCTCCACATCAAGAGCAAAGAGGTCCTAAAGAAAAGGAGAAAATATTTTTAGATATTTTTATCTAAATATTTAAATATTTTTAGATATTTCATCCATACATAATCTCTCTGTTTCCAAACATTTTTCTTCTCTCATGTGTAACAATGATAACAAAACAATACATCTAACCATTTGTGTGCTTTCTGAAGCATTTGACAACCATATGCAACACCAATGCAGCCGTGAATTAAATGATTTGATAATAATGCCCAATGAACATCACAAATGTGTGATGCTTCTAGGATGTTTCTACATGTCCACTAAGTCAGGGGGCCCCAACCTATGGGCTGTGGCCCATTACCAGGCCATGGCTTCTTGGCCAGTGGGTCGCGGAAAGGGCTGGCTGGTGTGCACATGTGTGTGTGCATACTCCCCCCACTCACACTAGCGTCGGTAGCCCTGTTTTCAAATGCTGATGCAAATTGGGCCACTAGTGCCGGGCGGGTCTGCACAGCCCATTCACGCATGCGCAAATGGGGCCGTTAGTACCAGGCTGGTGTGCATGGCCCATTTGCGCATGCACAAATGGGGCCACTAGTGCTGCACCAATGTGCATGGTGCTGTTTGTATGCACGTGTGTGCACCAATTTGGAAGCTGCTCTCCTTCCCTCCAGGCCGTGAGCTCAGAAAGGTTGGAGACTCTGCACTAAGTCATAACAAAACTCCATAGCTATTAACATAAGCATTTATAGACTGTCAAGGAAAGTCACTGAGCCACATCCTTTGCTGTTTGTGAACAACCTATAAGTCTTCATTACACAAAGGTTGTGTAATAATTCTGCTCTAATAAATCTTTTTACAATGTTTGGCTATAATTTATATGTTAGGAAATAAAAGGAAGTTCCTAATCCAAACACACTCAAATCTGTAAGTGCATGTGTTACTTATTTACTTACACAGGCCAAGTAGGTGATGAAATTTGTGACATGCCACAAATTCCATCTCTTATGAACTTGTGTGCAGTATTATACAAGTATCAAAAGGCAAAGTTTATGATGGAACATCTACATATTTTGTCACTTCAGTGTCATCATTACTAACTTCAGGCTTGTCTACATTTATAATATTTCTCTCCTGCTCCCATTAAAAGTCTGCTTAAGAAAAATAACAGAAAGTTTAGATAGTTTGCTAGGCACAATATGGAAGATAGTAGTAAATATAAACACATATTCCAGAAGTCATGTTCAAAGCTACACTATGTTGACCATACTTGGAATACTAGCACAAAATGCAATTATGGCAGTATAACATGCACAAGCCACTCTCATTTTACTGCACTATTGACCCCAAAACATGAAAGCAAACAACCCTGCAGAAAAGGTTTGGCATGATTGAACAGAACCAATACTATGAAGAAAAGAATAGCAAGAAAAGCTTTTCCAGAATAAGGATTGCTAAAGAGCCGTTAAGATGAACAGAATCTACTATTTTTCTCTACTTTTCATCTTTTCCTAGACTTGTCTCTCAAATCTCCAAGGCAGACTTGGACAACAAGGGGGAAAGGATTCTGATTTTCAGTATTTCCATTTCTTGACGTATAGATAATGTTTAATTTCATAGACTATTTTTTTCCATCTAGGGGACATCTAGGGGTAATCTAGGTCTGTTTTCAATAATCTGATTCTTTCCAGATTAGTTAAGAATATTACTCCATGACTTCCAGTGAAGATGGCCAACTAAACGATATGCCCAGGGAAAGATCCCTGAAGGGTTTTTCCTTGGCTGTTGCTTTTTCAACTTCCAACAGAAGGAACTGGCATTCCTTTAGTTTATATGACTCTCCTGGGTTAGGGAAAGTCCTAGACTCATCCCACAAGATCCTCCATATAGCAAAGATCTGCAAGTAGCTTCAGGAGCTGTGCTTCAAAACAGACAGCTGGGGGAGTGAGGCTGCAATCAGTATGTTGTTGAAGAAGCAGCTATTTTGGAATTTATTTTTCAAACAGAAGTTGTGCCTTTCATTTCTTAATAATTTTAAGGATTATTAATCTTGATTAAACTAATAGAGGCTATATTTAGCCACAGCCTGTTATTCCTTTTTGAGGATCTGTGCCATTTTGGGGGTTTCTTCATTGTTAAACAATGAGAAGGCTGCTAAGGCAAGCTAAATAAGAAAGTGTGGAGTATCTTTTTTAAAAAAAAATGATGGAGAAATATAAGGGTAGAAAGTTGTGGTTCTAGTTTATTATTTTTAGTCATTTGTAGCTTGGTCTGCTTTGCTATGAGTGGCTAAAACTTTCTGATTTTTATGATCTCCGATTGGCCAGCAATTATTCAGTGACTTACAAAAAAGCTACTCTTTGATTAAAGAGTAAGAAGATGGAGGAGCAAACTATTAGAGATGTATTTGAAAAATCCTTAAATAAAATCCAACAATTCATAGACCAGCTAAATGTCTATGGAGATTCTCAGTCATCCAAGTCATAGTTGTCCCAAAGCTGCTTTTTCAAAAGGCAACTGGACTTTCTTGCTTTTCTTTGAAGACTCTCACTTCTCATCCAAGAAGTTTCCTGAGCTCTGAAGACTACAGGAACCATTTGAGTTTCAGTTTGAGATGCAGACAACACAGACTCATCCCCAACAGCCTGTGCCTCTGCAAAAAGTACATCTCCACAACAGTCCTTTCAGCAGTTCCAAGAAAGCTCTACATCCATTTGAACTACTCATGTGACCCTGAGGACACAGACAAACCTCCAAGTACCCTCAATGAATCTCTAAAACAGGGGTATCAAACTGCTGGCCCATGGGCCGGATGGGTCATGCCGAAACCGCCCCCACCCCAGTTCCGGCAATGGGGGAAAAGTCGCGACACGTCGCGACACATCACATGATGTGGCAAGTTTGACACCCCTGCTCTAAAAGAATGAAAATGACCAGCTGTCCGCAAGGAATATAAATCCTTCATATTCCCCACTATCCAATCAGAGCTGAAGAATCTTCTTAGATGAGAAGTGAAACGTCTTCAAAGAAAAACAAGAAAGTCCAGTTGCCTCTTTAAAAAGCACCTTTGGGACATAGATCAGCTATGCTCCAAGGATGTTAAAAAAAACCTACTCAAACTATTTCAGAGATGCAATATGTGTAGAAAGTTACTAAACCACCCAGGTAATTTCACAAGTAGCTGACAATGTAGAGGAGTCAATTGCAGTTTTGGAATATAAACCTGACACCAACTTTTATTATGATGGTTTAAATATAAACCTCCCAACACAATAGAAAGAAGAATTCCAAGAAAATCTGCAACTTTTCAAAGGACAAGTATGGGACTCCTTTTTTCATGGACACTCACAAGGGTGAGAAATCCTTGAGAAAAAGAGAAGTTTATAACTACTTGATAAACATTCCAGAGAAGAAAAAGATTTTATTTCATGAAGATACTGTAAGATGGAAGTAATGACTTAAACTACATGAGTCAATTGACATTCGGATGGATTTTTATCGTTCTGATATTTGCAATTGAAAAAAAGTTTTAATGTAAAGTGGGTCTGAAAATACTTTTTTCCCCTTTATATATAATGCTTAACTAATTTTTAAAGCTTGTAACATATTACTGAAAGTGTATTTGAAAGTATCTATGTTAAGAGAAAGTTAAAGAAAAGTTAAAGTTAAAGAAAAAGATGCATTAGCTTAAAGAAAAATTTAGAGTTTTAAAAAGGATGTATACAAGAAGAACAATTTTATTTTATGAGGGCAATTTGGAGGGAGTGATTTAAATTTAAAGAGTTAATTGGAGTTAATTGGAACTTTATTGGTCTAAGTAAAAGTGAACTTTAAAGTTAAAAAAGTTCTAAAAAGATATATTAAAACTTTTTGATCTTAGAAATGTTTTTAAAGAAAAGTTTAGTGTTTTAAAATAGATGAATAAAGTATTGTTTTTACCTTTTAAGGTTAAAGTATCTGGAATAATACAGTGAACTTTGTTAATATAAACGGTGATAGTTTATAAAGATGGTGATGAGGAGGAAGAGGAGGAGGAGGAGAAAGAGACCTAGTCTGCCTCCCTAGATGAGCTAGTACAATATGATAAATTGCACTTTGATAATTCCAAAGTGAAAACACAGTTAATGTTTCAAATTAGAATAAGAGGTAATCACATCATTTTTCACAGATTGATTAAAACATCAATCTGTTTCTTCTGAGTCTGTACCACATGGTACATTTTATGTTACACAGTATTAAGCTGCACTTCCATTCCTATTTTAAGGCAGTCTGGTTTGGGCAAACAAACATCCATTAAATGTTAAGATTTATATGAGGGGCTCCACTTGTTATAGTGGACTGGGTCACCCATAGAACAATTCAATTTATGTCAATTATACTGTGTGGTAAGGAGATAGTAAGACTGAAAATATATTTTAAAAAGCCCCTTTTTATTATATTATAGAAATATAATAGAATTATTCAGATGGCATAAGCAAAAGAAATGCATGACATTAATGGCAATGGCAAAAATCCCTGTAATTTAGGTTTGTTGAGCATGGGCCAGGTGCAAAGCTACTTGCAATAATGACTCAAAGCTCTTTTCCTTTATACCTGGGTTGCTTCCAAGTCATCGTGGACAATTGCATAAGTAATTATGCAATTTGAACACATTTCTGTTTACTCAAAACTATAATAAATATGCACAACAGTTCAGAGAGAATTAACGAGGTATTACATTAGACTCCAAATCAATCATGAGAAAGTACACTTCCAAACAGCCCAGCTAAACACTGTGACTGGAAAATTTATTGGACAAGATTTCTACTGTGTCAGGTAAGAAGTAATTAATAAAGCAGAGGAGCCAAAAGTGATACAGGTTACATGGCTCCATTGAGCAAAATATCTATCTTCTGGCTGGCATATTCCAAATTACCTTAGTTGTCAACTTCTGAAGTTCTTCCAAGAAAAAGAAGAAGAAAAAAACGAAAGAAAATCCATGACCTCCTGCTAACTTTCCTTTCCTTCAAGACTAATAAGCAAATGGGAATATTTAATTAGACCAAAGGATTAAGTGCCATATATAGAACTTTTTGTGCTTTACTAATTGTATGGTTTCTTTCATAGAGCTTGTTTACTTATTAAGCTGTTCCCATGCTCTTTTGCCAAAGAAGCTTGCTTCTCCCATTTAGGCAGCTTATAGGCCCACAACTGCATTACATATAATTCCTGCACTCTGTTTGCTGGCTACAAAGCTTCTAAGAATGCAATGGTGCTGGACGTGATAATTATGCTTTGGTATGCCATGTATTACTCTTTTCATTAGATGCACTGGTTCTGGTTTCCTTCCAGGCAGATTCGAGGTCCTAGTTATGACCTAAATCCTACATGGCCTAGAGTTTGGTTACTTGAGGGATCACCTAACTTCCATAGTGTAGCCTGGCTAATTTAGTCCAACAGGGTTGTTGTAGCTTCCTTTGATCAAGTATGACCATTGAAGTGCTGTCTTCCTGAAATATGAATGGCTTTCACTCTGTTGAACTCTCTTAAGGAGAACCACCAGGTCTTTATATGTTAGTCTAGAGTAGTGTACAGTAGAGTATGGGTTATTGATAACCATCCTAGTCTAGGGTGGTGTACAATAGAGTATGTGTTGTTGGATAACCATTCCATTTATTGCTAGGTACTCTGTTTGGATTATATATTTGTTTTGTTGTTTTCTGCTGTGAGTTGTCAGGGGTCAATTGGAGTCAAGCACATCTAAATCAAAACAAACAATCCAGAATTATTCATGCTAATAAAGTCTGTAATCTATAGGTGGCAAATAAAGCTGGTGGATGAAAGTAGCCACTCCTTGAGCAATCCTATTGAATTTCACCATCTCACACCATCGGAACCATGATAGATGCCCCTTTCTAGCTACTTTGTTCTTTGCCAAGGACACATAAAAGAATGGCAATAGGTAGTCATGACATTACTAGTGTTATGCAACAGTAAGTAAATAACTTCAATTCATTCTGCTCCATTGAAAGAGATTCTAGCATTACATAGGTACATTAAACAGGTTAAAATGAAAAGTGTCCTGGCAGTAAATCCAAATTTAAACCAACAGAATAGATACTATGAATTTGCTAACAACTGAATGGGTTTCCCAAAACATAACCAAATGGATTTGATACAGCAATGAATATGCTAGAAAAATCACCCATAGAACACGCTATCGAGAAAATCTTAAACTATCTTGAAAACTCTGCCATGACTGCACAGAAAAACAGAACCTCTCCTGGATTCTATTTGTAGTCCAGAGCATCAAAAGACAATTCAAGTCACCAAACAGGCAGGAGGACTCTACCATGTGCCCACTGTTGTCCCCAAAGGTTTTGAAACTATACTAGAGTATGGCTCCCAGCGATTCTCCAGGCAACCAATTGTATAGCAATAGGATAATCTGAGGAATTCTTGGTGCTCTCTCTGAGCTTGATTGTTTGCAGACATTTCATTATCCAGTGCCAGTGATGTTACCTAACTGGGTAACAAAATGTCCTCAAGCAGACAAACAAACTCAGTGAGCACCAAGGACTCCACGGTTCAGCCCCAAACTACACATATTCTCTTACTTACAGTGTCACCCTAACCCTGAAGCCTTCTTCACCCACCCATCCCTGAAAGAGTGTGACCTATAGCTTGAGAATACTCGCTGTTTAGGTATACAACCTTCCTTAATACAAAAATCAGCATGTTGAAAGAAACCCAGAAGAAGTAACCAGCTCTTATTGGCATGTGCCTCCATTAAACAACTTTGAGCAGCTTGTTTGTCAGTGATCACAGAGTTGCCATAGCAATCACATTCCAAATAAAGGTAACATTAAATACTTTTTTTCCCCTTATGAACCTACAAATGCTTTTATTTTCAGTAAAATACTTTTATTATTACTGTCAAGTAATCTAATGAAGAATGCTTTAGAGTGATGCCTGAGACCATTAGCATATTCTTCTAAAGCTACTTACCAGTGTAGTAAAGATGTAATGATAGTATTCTGTCATCATTCCCATTGCTAAAGCCTGTAAAGAAAAATTCAGTATGCGCATTAACTTTTTTTTTTAAAAAAGTTAGGTAATACCACTTTATTATTTCTACGGTTTTATTCCTATTGCTGTTTTTAATCACACCTATGAGAACAATGGAAAGTTCCCCTGAGACGAAGATGTGCATAAAAGTATAGGCCTAGAATTATACTAAAATTAGGCCAAGCAAATCATTCTTAAGCAGTTAGAGCAGATAACCGGCCATTAAAAGAATTAATGAAACGAAACTGTAGATAGAAACATTATTAGTAGTAGACTGTTTAGTGTTGCAAATATGAAAGAAGCATATTATTATTATTATTGTGATTGCCAACCAAAAAATCTAATGGAAGATGTGGCATTAATTGCATTTACTGTATTCTATAGTTTTTTTTATTATATAATGAATACTCACTGAAGAAAAATAAATTAAAAACAATGGAGTCAAAGAAGCTAAAATAGAATGCTGGCCATTAAATCCAAATCCCACTCTGCAAGAAGGAAGACATGCACCAAATATGAGCTCTGAACCAACATTTTTTTTACATTTATGTCTAATATGACTAATATGTAAATTCTAATGCAAATTATATAATTAAAATACTAAATAAATGTAGTTTTTCTACCTCCTGAAGCTGAACCAACTTCAGCTTCCCATTTTAGGCTTTTCTTAATCATCTCTTTGATTAATAAATAAGAATTCTCCTTCATGATGTTGTCACTACATTAAATTGATTAAATAACCCCAAAGAATTTTAAACCAGACAAAGATCTGCCTAAACTAGCAGCCAGTTAGAGATGCAAATAGGTTTGAAATAGGCCATTGAGGACTTCCAGATGGGAAAAAAATGAGCTGATGCACCTTTGATTATTGGCATTCTTCTTGCTTTTTACTTCAGAGTATGTAAAGAAGCAATCCAAAACCAGTTAGGTCAGGGGTCCCAAACCCCCAGTCCATGGACTGGCACTGGGCCATGGTATGCCAGAAACTGGTCTGCAACAACAAGCAAAGCCCCACCCACAGGGTGCAGGCATGAAACTATGCCCCCCTCCAGTCTGCAGAAAAACCTCTCTCCACGGAACTGGTCCCTGGTGCCAAAAAAACAGATCTGCGAACAACTAGAAGCAACCAAAGTTATAACTAGTGGCCAGCATAGGTTTGTTAAAAACAAATCATGCCAAATCAAACTTATTTCATTCTTCGACAAAGTGACTAAACTAATACACCAGCAAAATACTGTGGACATAGTATACTTAGACTTCAGTAAGGCATTTGATAAAGTAGACCACAACCTACATCTTGGTAAGCTAGAAAAAGGTGGAATAAACAACATCACCACCAGATGAATCTGTAGCTTGCTAGCAAACCATACTCCATGATTAGTCCTCAATGGCACTATATCCACATGGAGAGAAGTAAGCAGTGGGGTATCACAAGGTTCCATCTTACTCCCAGTACTCTTCAATATCTTCATCAATGACTTAGGTGAGGGAATTGAAGGGGAACTCATAAAATTTGCAGATGACACCAAACAGGCAGGAGTAGCCAACTCCCCAGAAGACAAACTCAGGATCCAAAAAGATCCTCGAACAATGGGCGCTATCCAACAAAATTTATTTATTTATTTATTTATTTATTATTTTAATTTGTATACCGCCTTCTCCCATAGGACTCAGGGCGGTTCACAGCATATTAAAAACAAATAGTAAACACAAAATACAAAAAATTACAAAATACAAAAATACAGAAAATAAACCCCGATAAAAGCCGAATTAAAACCAAATATTACAAGCTGTGTTTCGAATTAAATACTTTTAAAATTATCCCTGCCTAAAATCCTCCCTAGGTCAGGCCC
>NW_015386298.1:34067-36696 GCF_001527695.2 Protobothrops mucrosquamatus
TGAGGCACCCCACAAGCTAGGGGCCTAGGAGTCGACCTCTGTCCCCCTGCCAATACAGACTGCGTACGGTCGGTGAGGAAGGAGGAGAACCACCGCATAACGGTGCCTCCCACTCCTAACCCACCGAGACGCCGCAGCATGATACCGTGGTCTACAGTATCAAAAGCCGCTGAGAGGTCCAAAAGAACAAGGACAGAGGTCCAAAAGAACAAGGACAGAGGAGTTTCAATCTGGAGAAAAGCAAAGTTTTACATTTAGGCAGGAAATATCAAAGGTACAAGTACAGATTGGGCAAGACCAGGTTTAAAAACAGTAACTGTGAGAGGGACCTTGGAGTCCTAGTGGACGATCACTTAACCATGAGCCAGCAGTATGCAGCAGCAGCCAAAAAAACTAATACAATCCTGGGTTGTATAAACAGAGGCATAGAATCAAGATCACACGAGGTAATACTACTGCTTTATAAAACCCTAGTAAGACCACACGTGAAATACTGCAGCCAATTTTGGTCACTATATCACAAAAAAGATGTTGAGAGTTTGGAAAACATTCAGAGAAGAGCAACTAAGATGATCACAGGCCTGGAGATTAAAACATACAAAGAAAAGCTGCAGGACCTGGATTTGGCTAGTCCAAAGAAAAGAAGAAATAGGGGAGATACGATAGCAGTATTCCAGTATTTGAGGGGCTGCCACAAAGAAGAGGGGGTCATGTTATTCACCAAAGCATCAGAGGACAGGACAAGAAACAATGGTTGGAAACTGATCAAAGAGAGAAGAAACCTGGAATTAAGGAGAAACTTCCTGACAGTGAGGACAATTAACCAGTGGAATACCTTGCCCCCAGAAATCGTGGGCACTCCATCACTGGAAATTTTTAAGAAGAGACTAGACAATCACTTGTCTGAGATGGTATAGGTTCTCCTGCTTGAGCAGGGGGCTGGATTAGAAGACCTCCCTTCCAACTCTATTCTATTCTATTCTATTCTATTCTATTCTATTCTATTCTATTCTATTCTATTCTATTCTACCTCTGAGTTAGATTACTCATGTTACAGAACTTCAAGGAGTGCCATACTTCTCCTTAGGTATATCAAATGCTTCAGGAAAAGCCAAGTTTAAATTTTGATCATGATGTAAACTAGATGATATATAAAATGCTATATAATTATAATTACATACACAAGGAGGAATAAATACTTGTTTGGGGGGCTACTTTATTATTTTTGTTTGCTTATTTTGCACATAAGTAGCTTGAAACTCCCTGCTTGTTAAAAAAAAAAATAATTCAGCAGTGAAAAACCTTTTATATTTATAAAGAAGGGCTATAAAATAAGGGCACCACTCAGCTCTAATCCTTATAAAGAACCCATTTGTTTTTGCTGACATGGGAACTATCAAAAGCTACATTTGTTGTTCACTTACAGCATATTGGTACATTATAAATAATGCAACCTGGCTGATGGACTAAGCTGGTATCTTGAACACAAGGGAGACTGCCATATTCATGCTCAAGCAGCTGAACTATGGTTCTCAGCAGTATAAATGTTGTCTGCCTCGCTGATTGCAAAAATTAGAAATTTACACCAAAGCACCCTCAAAGTTTAGCCACTGCACAAGTGCATTGTCATAACCAACCCGAGATAATGTTCATTTTGCAAACTCGTGGAACAGGGCACTGTAAAACATGGCACTATATCTGCAGGTGGAAATCTCTAAGATTCCGGCTGCTGACTCTTAACAGCTCATGATCTATCCTACTTATTTAAAGGTGGGTTTCCATAGCTTTCCTTGTATAGTGGCTTTATTTGTACAACCTGCCTGACTAAAACACGGATTGATAATTTGAAACTCACCATATGTTGCAAGTCTGGGGCACCTGCAGACAAACAAACTTTCCACTTAGCAGTCTTTTGAATGGCACTTCAAACACATCCCTAATCCATCTGAGATCTTCTAGAACACCACCATTTGCTGTCTAGGCCTATCCAGAGAGTCCATGGGGCTCATAAAGATCAAGAACCCAACAGCAATTTTCTCTCTGAGCTGTTGGCCAATCAAGACTCAACAGTACATACATGGTATTTCCCCTCCTTATAAAGCTAAAGCATTTAGCAATCCCTTATAGGGATTTCTTTGCTTCTCATGATTGACATGCCAGCATTGTGACTCATTTAGCCATTCATGCCAGTAAACCACTGTGGCAAAGTTACCAAATCTGGAAGACAAGATGAGTTGGGTCTTTTGTAAGAGAACCCTAAAACAGAACTTAATATGCAAAGAAGGGATTATTCACAACTTTTAAAATGGAAATCCCACAGAAACAAAAGGGAAATGGTTCCAGTAAATGGCTTATAAATACAAGCTTCCAAATTGATGTCATTTGCTTATCGAGATTCATATTCTACTAGACCACGAGTCAGCAACTTGTGGCTCCCAGCCTCCTCTGCCATTTGCAGAGAGAAATGTCATGAAATGTTTTGAGAGGCTGGTGTTGAACTATATTAAGGCTAGTCTTCCATCTACTTTGGACCCATACCAATTTGCATATAGGGGTAATAGATCAACTGATGATGCTATGTCTCTTGTTGTCCATATTGTATTGAATCACTTGGAACAACAGGGGACAT
>NW_015386298.1:41841-58738 GCF_001527695.2 Protobothrops mucrosquamatus
GTTTTTTAAGCATAAATGAATTGTAATAATAGAAAACTAATAATAAAAAAAGAATGACTGAATCATGCTTCCATGTACCTGCAACTCATAGGTTAATGTCTGTGTTAAGGCCAACCACACTGACTTCAAAATGTCTATTGTCTCTGAGAAAGGATAAGAGAAAGGGAAAAGGTATGCTTACCTGTTTTAAAATACCTGCTGCCATCTCATGACTGCAGTCAAAGATGACGTGGAATTCTTTGCCTCTTTTCATCTCCTTGAGCAAAGGCTTGGCATCCTTGGTGTCAGAGGGTAGCTGGCGAATTTTTAGACGCAAATTGTACCTTGATGGAGCCTTAATAAGTTCTTGCAATCGAATGAGACCTTTGTTCAGAGAAATAAGATAAGACAAAGGGTTTCAGAAGATACATTATAGTAAGAACAAAAGGAGGCTATCAAAATGCTAATAAACTGACACAAGAGCTTCTAGCTTATCATCACTGCTGTACTTCTAAAATGTGTTTCCTTTTCATTTACTGACCATTATATAAAGTATGTACATAAACCAACATTTGAAAACAGTACATGAGTACTTCCTCGCCAAAGCCTCTCCCTTTCCTTCTTTGCTAATATTGATTGAAAAATAAGGAGCTCAGCTTACCCCATGAAACAAATCTTCCTTATTTGAGAATTATGCTAATTTTCTTCCTCATAATAGGTAGTGGCACATTAATTGATTTAGACCAATATGTTTCACTAATAGTTTGTAATCACCCTATTTTAAAAATCTTGCATATAGATTTCCTTCATTAGGCTCTGCATGGACCATCCTCAGATCATCTGCATCAATGTTCTGAAGATATTTAGCCTCCTTAATCATATAATTAGGATTGCTTCATTCATTGCAATAATTCAGTTATTAAGTTATGCATGACAGAAACTAAAGCTGCCATATTAGAGATTTTACCAGGTGCACTAACCGCATGAGGGAAAACATTCTATATCTGCAATTTTTAAAAAAGGGCATTTGCATATTGGGATAGAATAACATTGAACTTATAGATTTAACAGGCCATCGCAACCCCGCCAAAAAATAAATGCATACAAAATGCAGTGTTACAGAATAAGAGTCAGACTAATATGGCAATAGAGTGACAGAATTTAAGATTGAAAAAACATGAAAATATGAAAAAAACAGATTTAATGGAGGTATCACATATTTTTGTCCAAATGGATATTTAGCTAAGGGTTAAGTCTATAATTTCATGTTCATATTCAACACAGGTTCGGCTGTCTAAAACATATTCCCATCTGCAGTAGGTAAAGCCTTGCAATATAAATCCAAGATGGAATGATATTATAAACTATGGGCATGCATCCGTTCAGTGTTATTTGATATATTATTAACTGGGTGAAAGTTTCCCCTGATACCAACCAAATGGCTTGTCCTTATATTAGATTCTTTTTTAAAATTAAAATGTATATAAGTAAGAAGTTATATGTAATGCGGTGAAGTGTCAGCCTCCAACATAATTTTTGTTCCCAAGAATGTATCTTAATCCAACATAGTCCTTCAGAAGCATCTTTTAAAAATAAAAATGGTATGAGCTGCAATCAGATATTTTATTTGAAAATTTGCTCACAGAGCAGGAAGAAAAACAGAAAGGCAAACTGGGAACATACTGTAAAAGGCAGGGTGGTAGTGCTGGATAGATTGGTAGGGAACAACCTCATCAATGCTTCTCAGACATGGGTGAGGTTCACCATAACAATCATATTGCAAATTATCAAAGAGGCGATCAATGCATTCTCCCAAAATTCCAAAAGTCCCCATTGCTGAAAAAGTAAATGAGAATAAATCAAGACCGCTAAGATTATCAATGTTAAATCTATTTCCCTCAGAATCTTGACTGCAGTCTCCAAATTTGGTGTCAAACTGTAGTTTTTAAAATGAAGAGAACTAGAAATTAAGATTACATGACTGAAAGAAAATTTGTATTTGATTTTTATTAAAAATAAATTACATTATATCTGTTTGCTTTTTAAACAAACTTTAATGAGTTTCAGAAAGAAATAAAATAGAAAGTAAAATAAAAAGGGGAGAGGAAGAGATTAAATGGGTAAAGAAGTTAAAAAGTGACAAAAATATGAAAAAATACAAAAGGAAAAACTTTTGACTTTCTTTGGTATAGATACAAGTGTATAATAAAGTACTTCTTACTCTAAGTTAAAACAAAAAGACAAAAACATAATATTAAAAATACACAAATTAAATAACCAAAATAACACTACAGCTATATAATAAAATAACCTCTTACTCTAAATTTAAGAATAAAAAGTACAAGATATACATGTCTAATAATAACAATAAAATGCACAATATTTCTACAATCATAACTGATCAAATTGTGAAGTTTTTGTCTGTGTTTTTTAAATGAATCTCTCATAGGCCAAATATGACCCTGAACATAGCACAATTACACAACTCTATGTAAATGAATACTTAGAATTAATGTTGGGAATTCAGACAGTGGAATAAGGACTGGATGAAAACTACTTTCTTTAAAAATGATAAATATATTTTCTACATACTATATAGCTTTGGTGATGTTTATTAAATGTTAACATCAATCACAGACTTCTTGAATTTTAAATATTTTATTAGATTGTGACCCAATCTGTAAAAAGCAACTCTGAGTGATTTACAAGTTGTAGGAGTGTAAAAATCACTCCTGCAAAACCATAAAAATACCTCAAACCATTTTTTTACCATTTAGGAAAATAAGTAAATAATCTGTTTTAAGCATCATGAACTATTCTTAGCTCACTAGTACACAAAAATGAGAATTAACATTTTTATCCTTAGTTGGCAGGCATTTTACTATAAAGTTTCTTGATAAATGAGACCATAAAAATGCTAAGAAAACTATTAATGCTGGACTACAGAAAAACTGATTACCTGGAAGCACCTTAGCATGTTTATACTGTAGTAAGGTAGAATTGCGCAGTTTAGTTTCCAGCAAAAAGCTTTTGACATCACAGTATTTATTAGCTCTATATACATGTCATTTTCTTTTTAAAAAAATCAACAAATATCTCTGCAGGGTTCATAATGCATTTCCTGCAGACCAATTTCCTGATTATAGCTGTCTTCAATTATCAATAGTCCTTGGCTTACAGTCAGTAGTTTAGCAACTCTTTGGAGTTATGATAGCCTTAGAAAGGATACACCAGTTCTAGCCAACACCCATTCAGGAGATTGGGTTTGGACTTACAATTGTGTGATTTGCTTAATGACCACTGTGAAAACAGTTGTAATATTGTGTCAGGTTATGTGGGTGCCTCAACTTACAACTGTCATGACTTACAATTGTAATTCTGTCCAATGGCTCCTTTTTCCTGCAGACACTTGGGAATTCAAAGTTAATCTTGCTGAGAAAAACTGAATATGCAACTTACATGGAATTCAGCAAACCGGTATTTATGAAAAACTTTCAGTCTAGCAAATAGATTTCCTAAAGGCCAGTTTCCATCATCTTTGAACAAGGTGTATAGAAAAACTATTCCAAATAATTCAGAAAGATGACGCCAGTAAAGATCATTTTGTGTCTGATTATCATTTATGAGAGCTGGCTTTCAATATCACTTTAGCAGTTTAAAACTATGAAGATTAGATTAATCTAACACTATATCATATAGAACAAAATAGTAAGCATAATCTTGTCCAATATAACAACTAGGCAAGCAGGATTGTAAATTATCTTGTTTGGATGCTAGATTACTCCTTGCATTATGTGTGCTAAGATGCTGAATACGTAAGAAGGGTGAAGAGGAAGAATAAAAGAATAATAAATTAACCTATCACTAATTGATTGTCAACTGTGTGCTACAAATTCATCCACAGAAATTTACACTTATACCCCATCATCAGAAGATGATGCATTAACCATTCACGAATGTTGAGTATATGAATGGATTATCAATGAAGCCATAAGAATGCCTCACTAAAAACTATTTAACTAACTTGATTTATAAAAATTCAATAGAGTTTTCTAAGAGCCTCTTGGAAAAAAATTAATAGCACTCTGCCAACCATGGAACACTGGAACTCTTAAAAGTTATAAGAGAAGACAAAGAGGAATGACAAAGAAGAGAGGAACAAACACTAGAATATGTAGGAATTAAGGTGGCTGCATTATGCTATGTTATTCCATTGGTGCAACTTGCTCATTGTTATATGAAGTGACTGACACTGTTCTCTAGGATTTCAGATATGAAACTATTCCAGCCCTGGAAATATTGGGAATTGAAGCTGACATCTTCTTCATGCAAAGTAAAAATCTCACTGCTTAATAAAATATATCCTGACCAAATAAATATTATTATTAGTATTGCAGGCTAAAGTATAGGATTTAGAACTTGAACCCATGGGCAAATGTAGTATGCTAATGAGAATTTTCAAAGGAGGCGGCACCAATAAATGATAAGACTGAACATTTCTCTTTTCTCTACAGGAGAAAAAAAGCAGCTTTCATATTATGCAGTATTATGGGTTGTTGAGTAAACCATAGCAACATGATTCATGCATAATACTAAGCACTGAGTTAAGGGGTTGGTTCCTACATTGCACTCACAGAGATAAACAACATTATACTGTAGTTCAAGACAATGGTCCTAGAAATATTCTATAGGAAGTTTCACCATGAATCTATAATGTCCTGAATTTAATAATCAAGAATGAAACCAAATATCAAACCTGTAAAAGCAAAGAAAAGCTATTCATATCTTATAACTTGCTCAGAGTATTCAAACTTTTCAGCCCAGATAGCATATCTCGTTTCCAAGAAAATATGCTATATTTAAATCTTCCATTTCCCATCCACCTTATTGTAGTAGAAAATAAACAGATAATAGAAATGTCATTATGGTTCCTGCTTATTTCTCAGGCTCACAGGAAGATTGGAATTGTAATCATAATGTAGGTATGAATGGTTATTTAGTGATTAGTTTATATTTGAATGTCACCTGTATTAGTTCATCTGAGAAAACTTAACACTGAGCTAAATTTAAATAAGACTGACAATCAAATGTAACCTTAATTATGCTAATAAGAAAAACACAGGTTAAAACTGAGAAACGTTGTCTTGGAGAAAAAGACAAGTAGTCACATTGTACTTTAATCCAGCTTTTCTTTGGAAAGATGTTTCATAATTGGAATGTCAGAAATGAAAAAGGTTCTTTCTTACTCAGTTCATTTGTTCATTAATTCAATCAACCAGTAGAGCTAAAAATGGTGTTGGGACTTATTAGCATCTTGTACTTTAAAAACTGTCTGACAATGCACCTTTAACTGCCTGAGTTTTCATTTTCTAGTATTATTAATTGCTTGGCAGCCCTATTTTTTTCTTCAGAGGTACAAATATATTTTTTTTTAACAAAAGATAGATAGATAAATAAATACAGGTCTATTAGCAGACTCATAGCAGACTCACAAAAAAGAATAAATGAACTGCAAACCTGTAACCAACAGAAAAGGAACATTGTATTTAAGCATGCTGTGCTAAGTATGTACACACAGTAATAAGATAAACTCATCAGTTACTCAATCAGGGGATAATTGTAAGAGCACATTTTAAAAAAATGAATGGGGCAATGAAAACTGAAGTACAAAGTTGAAAAACCTAGGGTAATTAGAACAAAACAGAATAAATGTTTTGGGTAAGCTAATTTTAAAACAATTCTCGATGTGATTATAGTAGTTTTGTATGTTTAGCACAGAAGTCCTCCAGGGAAAGTAGTGAAGGAAGATCTAATTTTTTAAATTATTATTATATTTTTATCCTGCCTTTTTAAAATTGTTCCACTCAAATACTGTCTATGTAATATTCCTGCCTTCTCTTTTTCTCATGTCCTCAACCCTGTAGGGATGGTTGGACTGAGAGAGGATAACTAGCTGAAATTCATCCAGCCGGCTTTTATACCTAAGACAGGTCTAGAACTCCTAGTTTCTAGGCCAGTACCTTCACTACTCTAGCAATCTGGCTCTCACCCCAGACTTGGTCTTGTTATTAATTTTATTATTAATTTTAGTAGCAAAAGTGCGATGCAGAATTGAAAATTAACCCTGCCTGGCTTGTCATTCACAGATGCTGCCCCAAAAAGTTTCTCCACCTTCAGAAATACTTCAGAGAACTGAGTACTAGAATGAGCACTAGTAGGAGAAAAAAAAGAGAAGCCTTCAGAAGAGGGACTGT
Source organism: Protobothrops mucrosquamatus (assembly GCF_001527695.2). Classification (NCBI taxonomy): domain Eukaryota; kingdom Metazoa; phylum Chordata; class Lepidosauria; order Squamata; family Viperidae; genus Protobothrops; species Protobothrops mucrosquamatus. Next base: position 48,075 of record NW_015386298.1, read on the forward strand.
ATCAAGGAGACTCTGGAGGTGGGAAATGCTAAAATCACTATGCATTGCCCTTAGATTTTAAAAATCAGACACCCTCCAGCAGCTTTTCTTTCAACCTTTCAAAGTTTATCCCCTGTAAAATTACCAAAGTGGAGTTGGAGCATAAGACATTGGATGAGCACATGGCACCAATTATTAAGGGTTGATCTAAACTCCCATTATTTTATGCATAACCTCAATGAGCATATGTTTTGAAGAGATGCTAAGCAAAATACCCTTGACAGTAAAATATATGAGAGTTGTTAGCTGAATGCATGTTGTGAAAACTGTTCCCTAAACTGCCAAATGTGTAGGATGAGGATTTATCACTATGCAGCACAAAGGGGAGCTGAATCACAATGAGAATATTTTCAGAGACGGAAGCGGATAGAGGGGAAACAATGATCTTCAGAATTGTTGACATCGACATGAAAAATTGCTTTGTACATGTATAGAGGAAGGGGGAGAAAAACAGACCTGCTATCATAGATGTTAAAAAAATGAAATATTTTCGTGGCTCGATATCTAGAGGAAATATGAACTATGAAACATGAAAAAATCCACTTCAGTAAAACCATGTTAAGCTATGATTATTGCAATTGCATAGCAAGCCTTATTTATACAATGATAAAAACCAATGGCTGTGACTTTGATTGTGTGAGATATATATGTATATATATATATATATATTCTCTAATTATACTAAAAATGTGAATCCTGGGTAAATCCATATAATAGAAATAAAATAGTCTGAGCACCAGGATAATATTAAACAATAATATTAAAACAAAAACCCAATGAATGATCGAGCAGTAAAGGACCTTAAGATGGGGGGGACAACCAGAAGTGGGTCAATATACCCACGGATGTCCATGGAAGAAGGCAGCGCTCCTGAGTGGGAGAACACATGCAGGAGCATATCCATCAGAGACTACCCTGATAGATGCCCGGATCCATTCAATATACCCCCTCCCCCAAGCACACATGCACACAACCCCACCAAGGAAGATCAGATGGATCCTGGAATAGAACCAAAAAAGGGGATAAGTGTAAGCGAGTGAAAGCAACCGGCGTATGCGAGCAGAAAGAAAGTGATCAACCCCAAGAAAAAGAAAATAGCAACCTCAGAAAATACCAACATAGCAAGAGACCCGTGCCCTTTAAGAACAAACCAAGTAGAGAAAACGGACGGAGATTATATTAGGATCAACACAACATGTTGAGCCACTATAAGGACTGAAACTGGGGAGGCAGGAATCCCGAATTCTTTCTTCACACAAAACCATTTTGTAAAGCAGGAACAAGGGTAAAAACCTTGAAGGCCAGGAAACAAGGAGGTGTAGTATAGTATATACTGTAGCCATTGATTGAAAAGGAAAGAAGAGGCTCAAATTTATCTACATAAATGGCAAGAATTCTAGACATATATATGGCTTTTGAATTCTCAGCAATAAATCTACTTATCTAACCTTCTCATATCTGCTTGGAATGTAGAGTGGGGAGAAGATTTAATTGTCACACTGAATTTGAAAACCTTGACAGCCTTAAACCACAATTTACAGACTTAAATGAATGGATTTATATATTTGGCACACTTAACATGCCTTGTTTTCAGACACTGTGCTAAACCAAGACCAAATAAACTGCATAATTGCTTAGGATAATAATCCATTCTAATCCTTTCAGTTTGTCCATTTAGGGTAGACAAAGAAAATGATGGCATCAGACACTACATTTTAAGCAAAAACTTGAGGCCCTTCAAAACCCAAGAGTTCCTGAAGTGGTAATACACACATCTGTCTTTATAATAACCTATTTCAAGGAGGCTAATGTTTCTCTATGTTTTTCATGAAACTTCTCATTCGCTTATCAATGAGAGATTTACTTTCACTTCTAAATATCACACTTGATTCAAGTTTTCAATTGTATATAAAGGGGGGGCTTTGTCCCCCACATTCAATTGTATGGATGACAGATTGTGCACAATTTTCATGGGGCTCTTGTTAAAACCATTTAAAAGCTTAAACTTGATTCAGAAAATCCAATGACCAAACTGTTGTACTTATGTTCTCCAATTCTACTAATTATATGTCACAGCCAATGTTAGTCATTTTTCTTCTTTTTGATTCAAAATCTACCTAAGGGCTTAGAGGTTGCAAAGATAGAATCTAATTATGGATGAGATATCCCCAAAGAGCCTTTGTTTGTAGTTGTTCCATCTTTAAGCAGTCCAATTTCTTTTTTAGGTCTGTGTTGGATTGTACCTAGTGCTCTAATAACAAATGCTATATTGTCAACTTCTTCAAATGTTTCCAATCTGTTATTTGTAAATATCAATATTTTACAATGTTTTGTATTCCTTTCTTCAATGAGGCTGCATCAATAAACCAAATATGGTTTTCACAATGACAACAATGTGTTATATCTCAGGTGTCAGGCAGTCTGAAATTTAAAATCCCACCATTGTCTTCTGACAATTAATTTAATATAATTTCAGGTTTTCAGTATTATTATTGATGATATATCCATGTTTTTGTATAGATTCCAATGTAGTATCCTTCCAACTTGTTCATGCCCTTTTTTATAATTGGTCTCTGTGATTATCTGTGAAAATCTGAGATTTTGCTTTCATCCAGTTATTATATGGTCAATCATTTCATTCTTAACTCAGCACAATTGGCATTTACTATCCAAATTGAGATTTTCTCCTTTTGCTTTGATGGTATTTGTGTGTAGTGCTTGTTCTTGGACTGAAAAAAAAAGGCATTTCTTCCTTTCCCCTTTTTAATGTACCATTCTTAAGCCACCAGCTTCTTCTGATGTTGACTAATTTCCTTTAAGTGTATTTCAAATATGGGATGTTTTGGTTTTCCAATTTTCTAATCTCATTTCAAGCTATTATGTTTTTATAGTCACACTTATATGCCATATCTTCAAAGTAAATGTTCTTTCTGAAATTATTTCAATATTTTACCTTCTTTTGATGCAATCATTAAGATCTTATTTGTTTTATTTTAAACCTATAAATGTCTTCACCCAACAATTTTCTGTGGAAAACATAATCTATGCTATAAAGGTCTAGGATATCATTTATACTTATCAATTTTCTGGCTAGGTAACCAAGGTTATCAAAGTCTATCTGTCCAGTCAGCTACTCCTGCAATATCTCAAATTATTGAAATTTCCCATGACTATGTGTGTATTGTTACTAATTACTAGACTATTATAATACTCTAACTATACTATTAGGATGCTATTATTATTCATTGCCTTCTGTGAATTCTCCCAACATGTGTACTTGAAGCAAAATGACTTTCTTTTTCTTTGACAACCTTTTATGATCTTGAAAATATAGCTTCTAAAAGGTATGGAAAACTAGAGAGTAACTCCTGACTGTCACTGACGTCTACTACCTCTGACTGGGTAGTTTCCTTCTATGAAATAATGTTGCCTATTAGGACCTAAGAAGCCTACTATCACTGTGATGGTGCCTGCCTTATGGAGCAAGCTCCCCCCCCCCCCATGATACAGATGGCCCCGATTCTGTTGATCTTCAGGAAAGTGGTGAAGACCTGGTTTTTTAACCCAGATTGTTGATACAGCTGGTCTGGGGTTATTGATAGGTACACATGAGTATTATCAGGGCCTCAATGTTTTAAATAGTCTCCTTTTTAATGTACTGTGTTTTCATTCTGTTTACTGCCCAGAGTTTCTTCAGGTAGATGGTGCCTAAAGATTTGTAAAATAAAAATACTAAAGTAAAATATCCTCTACTGAATTTTAGTTCTGTCCATGAATGCAAAGTGTCCTTGTAATCATAGATATTTAATTGGGGATCACACTGGAACATAACTGATCCAACAGGGGAAATGGTGAGATACTGAGAATTCTAGATGAAGGCTTTTCAACCTTTTCACCAATTGTACCACTTTTAGGATATGGCAATATTCGAGTACCAGCTAGCAAGGTATCAAAAACTTGATGACCAAAAATGTTCAAAAGTTGCAATTTCACTGAAATGACTTATGGCCATTTTTCACACTTATGACCATTGCAGCATGCCCAGGGTCATGTGATTTACATTTGGATTCTTGGCAACTGATTCATATTTATGATGGTCACAGTGTCCCAGGGTCATGTGATCCTCTTTTGCAACCTTTTGACAAGCAAAGTCAATGGCAGGCTGCTGGTGGCCAAGTGCTAAGGCAGGGCTTCCTTCCCTCCCTCCCTCCTTTCCTGCCTCCCACTCTCTCATTCCCATCTCCTTCTGAAGGAACAATTTGAAACACCCCCCATATTTTCCGTCTTCCATATATTCATCAAACAAGGAAAAGTCTCCACAGACGGAAAAGACAAGCTGCTGAGGGAACTAGCTTGAAAAGGCACATTCCCCTTTAAGAATTAGCTACTGCTAGAAAAGAAAATTAAGGAGCCAGCAGCAGGCACTTAAGGAAGAAAAAAATGTAAGTATTGGCTGCTGGCTAAGGCAGCCTCCCCAAATGGCTCCATTCATAAGTAAAGGAATGCTACAGGCAAATTCATTCAGGAGAAAAATACTTCAAAATCCCTGCAGCAAAACTTACAGCTAACAATAGCAGAGCAATAGAAGCTAACACAATACATCAGCCATCAGCCAAATACAAATTGCCAAACACTCCTTAAGAACACAAAGCCCACATTGCACAAATCCCAGAACTTCAAAGTCACAAAAGCACATAAGAATCCTTCCACTCTCCAACTCCCTCCCTCCCTCCATGCCTCAACTCCAGGAGATGCTGCCTTTCTTCATTGCTGCCTTTCTTCATTTCTCGTGGAGGGCAACCCCTCCCTCACTGCATTTCTTGCCTGTTTGTAGCTGCCAGCACAGATGGCTGCCACAGAAGTTATAGATCGGCTCATGGCTGGCCTGCTTGATCTCCTCTCCTCTCCCTGCACCCTCCTCGTTCTTTCCCTTCGGTGCAGCTACAGCTGACTCCACCTCCTCCCAAGGCTGCTTCTTTTTTTCTCTCTCCCTCTCCTGCCGAAACTGCCTCCTTTTATAGCCTCTCCTATCTCCGTCCCCCTCCTCCTCCTTTCTCATCCGGGTGAGCCGGAAGTGAGCCTGGGGCCTTTGCCTCGCCCCAGCCACTCTGCAGTTCTGGAGGACTCTCTCACAGTAAGTCCTATGCTGCACTGGCTCATTCTGTCTCCCACTACACTTGGCTGGACAGGGCCGCATACCACCTGCCATGTGCTAATGTACCACTGGTTGAAAAGCCCTGTTCTAGATAGCCAGGAACATCCGATCCTGCCAAATTAGCCCTGATTCCATTTTTTTAATATACAGTATGGAGTACCAAAAGTCAACCCTCCATACACAATTGCACCCTTTTAATAACTAATTACATTTTTTCCCTCAGAGAAAACTATGCTTAGGAATGTTCAAAGGCCATGTATCATATGAGTAAGGAAGTGTTTAGAAAAATATGGCAAACAATTTGAACACTTAATATAATTTATGTACTAAATTGTCTATGGGGCCCAACTTTTGGTACAGACAGGAGAGATATATTATACATATTATTACAATTATTTCATTGTATTTTTTAAAAAGCAGCTATATTGTGCTTTATCATTTAGACTCAAGCAAATACACTTTTACTATAAGATACTGTAAAAAGAAACAACTCATCACTTTATTTAGACAAGGAACCCTAATTATATTCAACTTCATGGATTACTTGGTTGTTATTTGTAGGTTAGGCTTTCTCTGCTTTGAGAGTTTCCACAATTGTTAAATGAGTTATAGGGATTAAAAGAGCAGAATATTTAAGCATAAGTCAATTTAATGTTCACAAACTTGAGAGATTATTAATGCAGAGAAGTTAAAACCATTGGAACAATAATTAAAATATAAATTTTCTCTACTTTTTAGGACTGAAAAACAAATACAATTATATAATACACAACTAATAAAGCAATCAGTTTTCATTAAAGGAAGGACAATATGCAATAATTAGCTTTTGTACATAATTACTAATTGTGTTGCCCTTGAAGTTACTGCAAAGGTTACTCAAAACATACTCTACTGAGCAGCTGAATAATACACCTCCACCCAGAATCAATATCCTCATACTTTGAAAAAATGGATTGAAAAGCATTATTTATTTGTAATGTATTTTATAGTTCCTTCTGTTGAGCACTCCAAACCTGTAGAAGTAACATTTAAAGTCCTTTATACAATGCAACTGTTATATTTAACAACTCTTTCAAAGTATTGCCCACATTTATATTTCAGCTTACTCCAACATAAATTGCTTTTAGCCAATCTCATTTCTAGAAAAGGAACCATTGCCTTGTTTGCTATATTCCTGTTATTATAGCTCATAGTTTCAGAGCTAGACAACCTTGAAAAGATTTACACTCTATCTTTTACACTCTATACACATATCTAATAATTATGTTGCCCTATCTTTTTTGTTCATAGTGAAGTCATGCTAAGAAGAAGTCCCAGGCAAGGAGCTTCGGCTATTTGTTGACTGAATCTCTTGGCTAGGTATTGTTCATTTGACAAAAAATAGGATATAGATCAGGCATGTCAAACTCGCGATGTATTGTGACTTTTTCCCCATTGCCGGCAATGAGGTGGGCACGGTTTCAATATGATGCATCTGGCCCGTGGGCCGGCAGTTTGACATGCCTGATATAGATCAATTGATTCTGCACCAAATCATCAAGATTCTCATTTATTAGAATAAAATCTGCAATCATAAGTCACATTCTCCCAAATAAATGTATGCATGGGATAGTCAATAGTTTCATGTACACTGATCAATGCTGCTGCAGACCATGATAATGAAGTTAGAATGTACAATGAAATAATTCATAAACTCTGCATCTACATGTTCCCTGTTCAGAAAATCCAAACATTATTTCTTCAGAATATATATATGGGTAGAAAACATTAAAAAATAAACACACTGCATTTTATTCCTGAAGTCTTTTTCTTTCATCTATGGAATTTGCTCCAAATTCCATGGAAAGAGAAGGACGAGGGGGGACATGATAGCAGTGTTCCATTATCTCAGGGGCTGCCACAAAGAAGAAGGAGTCAAGCTATTCTCCAAAGCGCCTGAAGGCAGGACAAGAAGCAACGGATGGAAACTAATCAAGGAGAGAAGCAACCTAGAACTAAGGAGAAACTTCCTGACACTTAGAACAATTAACCAGTGGAACAACCTGCCTCCAGAAGCGGTGAATGCTCCAACACAGGAAGTTTTTAAGAAGAGACTGGACAGCCATTTGTCTGAAATGGTATAGGGTTTCCTGCCTGATCACGGGGTTGGACTAGATGATCTCCAAGGTCCCTTCCAACTTTATTATTATTATTATTATTATTATTATTATTATTATTATTATTATTATTATTATTATTATTGTTATTATTGTTGTTGTTATTATTATTATTATTATTATTATTATTATTATTATTATTACAGCAGTGATTTGAAATTAGCATGAGGCTTCTGTATTCTTTCGGTGTCTTGAGTCTGTCAGAGGACTTATCAATATCCTTGATATTGGTTTGCTGCTCCACGTGAAACAAAATGAAGACAATATTGCAGCTTTCTGGAGATATGAGGTGTGACTTCCTTATTGATGGCAATTTCCACCTTATCATCATGGACCCTAGAGCCTCAGATTTCTCCCTTCTTACTGGTGGCAGTGGGGGTGCAATGGTTCAGTGGTTAAGACGCTGAGCTTGTCAGCTGGAAAGCATAACAGGGTGAGCTCCCATTATTCGCCCCAGCTCCTGACACCCTAGCAGTCCGAAAGCATGCAAATATGAGTAGATAAACAAGTAGCACTTTGACAGGAAGATTCCATATTTTCATGCTGGCCACACAATGATGGAAATATCTCTCAAACAATGCAGGCTCTCTTGGCTGAGAATCAGAGATGAGCACACCACCTTGAGTCGGTCATGACTGGACAGAGGAAAACTTTAAACCCTTTACTTATGATAAGGCAGAACACTATGAACCACTTCCTTTACCAAAGATCTACCCTGGCAAAACTGTTGCACCACTCCGAAATAGTCAAATTAAGATGGTCCAGACAATGCCGGATCAGTCCATCTTCTACAGCAGTGTTTCTCATCCTCAACAATTCTAATTATGCGGACTTCAATTTCCAGAATCCCCTAGCCAGCATGCTTGCTGGGGTATTGTGGGCCACACATCTTAAAGTTGTTGAGGTTGAGAAACACTGCCTTAAAGGAATATTTTGCACACTCTTAAGAGTAAGGAATAGCTGGGGTATTGGGTTTTTGTTTTTGTTTTTTGTATTCATTCATAGGTTTGTATAAGACTAAGCTAAAGCTGCCAGAGATGAAGAAGCATGTAAGCAGAATGGACAAAAGCCAGGAAAAGGTCCCTTAGGGGAAGTAATTAAGAAGGGACCAATTTGAGGATGTAGGTAACTATAATTTCGGTGTGGCTATTTTACAGGGCTGCGAGTGTGTGAGTGAGTGACCATAAGCCAAACCTGACAACATGTGTGTAACACTTACTGAACAAAAATTTAATATACTCGTGAGCAGAAGCTCTTGGGGACATCTCTGGTGCAGCTTGAATGGAATTCTGAAGATTTGGAAGATAAAAATGTAGGATATGTAGGACAGATAAAAGTTCCTTATGATATTTAGATTCTACCTAAAACCTCAACAGACATACAGTAAATGGCACATTGCCACTGTACGATGTAAGCAAAAAAAGCAAGTAATCATTATGCAAATTAAAGTGATATTATTATTTTTTATTATGCACAGTTGTTTAAACTGAAACCTGAAACTTTTATTCCCTGCAAAGCACTCTTTAGAATAGAGCTGATTTCTGCCTTTCAATTTAGAGAAGATTAATTCATGTACAATAGCTGGGGGTTTTTTTTGTTGTTGTTGCTTATTTTAGAAATTTGAGAAGAAAGCTGCATGAACTTTTCTTAAAAACATTGAAATGCAATAAGAGATCAAGACTTGCCTTTAAAAACTCTGGAATAAAATAAGCAGATCTAATTCTTTTAAAAAACATTTTTCAGATTGTGATAAGTTGATATATTACCAACACAGTTTAAAATATAATATATAGATCTCAATTTCCCAGATTTTTTTAAAAAATATGATTTTCACAAGTAATATACAGTGAATTGTCCATTTTCAGTGGCGGTAGAGTATAACTAAAATGCCAACTACAATACTTCTCATGGTCTAGATTGGAAAACAGTGTGGTTTTCACACCACGCCAGTTTTCTTTTCTTTTGAAAAAAATAATAATAATTTTGATTAAAGTGAAAGATAAAAAGTAATGCAAAGTGAGAAAAATATAAAAAAGGGGCAAAAAGTCCCAAGGAAAAAAATGTGAAAAAATGAAAAAAAGAAAAAAGAAAAAATATATAAAGAAAGATATTACTTCCTTCTTCATCATGAAAAATACAAACAATTTCAGTAAAATCACCTTCTCCAATACTGCAACAGAAGATCTTTTTTCCCATATCTCATGTATCTATAAATAAATGTTAAATAAATATTTAAATAGATTAATATTCCCACAATTGGTCCTGAAGAGTTTGTTTATTTATTTCAGAAATTTCTGTATTTTTCAAAACTGTTCCAAATGGAAAATCTCCAGGCCCTGACAAATGGTCATGGGGATTTTATAAAGAATTTAAAGAGATTTTAATACCTGAATTTTTACTTTTATGCAATGCTTTGCACCAAAGAAATTCTTTACCAGAGTCTTAGATAATTTTGATCCTTAAATTGGCATTTTATACTCCTATTTATCTTCTTAACCTGGATATTAACTGTACAGTAAACTGTTAGCTATCAACTAAAAGTTATAGTTATAGGTTAATCCATATTATTCATATAGATTAATCTGGTTTTATTCAAAATCAAAATTTATCTACACTATTAAACAACTGCAGTGGGCATGATAGCTCAGCAGTTAAAGAGGCTGAGCATGATGTCAGCTGGAAAGCTGACAGTCTGGGTTCAAGACCTAAGCACCACATGACACAGTGAGCTCCTGTCCTGGCCCAGCTCCTGTCAACCTAGTAGTTTGAAAGCATACAAATGCAAGTAGATAAATAGGTACCACTTTGGTGGGGAGGTAACAGCATCCCGTGCACCTTGGCATATAATAATGCTGGCCATATGACCACAAAAATGTCTTTGGACAACAACTAAGAAACAGATAAGCACCACCCTCCAGAGTCAGATACAACTAGACATGGGAAACCTTTACCTTTATTAGAAAACTGTTAAATATTATACAGTTTATTAAAATTAATAAACCTTCCCTAGCCATTTGTTCTTTAGATATATACAATTTTTAAAACAACTATTAATTAATTTAAATTTGGGGCATGTTTCTGTAAGATGATTGAACATATTCTGTAAGATGATTGAACAGTGCTAGGCTGCATTAACAGAGGGATAGAATCAAGATCACGTGAAGTGTTAATACCACTTTACAATGCCTTGGTAAGGCCACACTTGGAATACTGCATCCAGTTTTGGTCACCGCGATGTAAAAAAGATGTTGAGACTTTAGAAAGAGTACAGAGAAGAGCAACAAAGATGATTAGGGGACTGGAGGCTAAAGCAT
>NW_015386298.1:58814-76352 GCF_001527695.2 Protobothrops mucrosquamatus
GAAGAGACTGGACAGCCATTTGTCCGAAATGGTATAGGGTTTCCTGCCTGAGCAGGGGGTTGGACTAGATGACCTTCAAGGTCCCTTCCAACTTTACTACTACTACTACTATTATTATTATTATTATTATTATTATTATTATTATTATTATTATTATTATTATTATTATTATTATTATTATTATTATTATTATTATTATATTTATGGAATGCTCAGATATGACTTAATAGCTGTGATTCAGATCTCGTTACAATTTTTAAGTGTTACCAAGGAGGATTGACCTTTATCAGCTTTATTATTCAACCAAGCCACAGAAGCATTGGCAATAGCACTCAGATCCAATAATCAGATTTCTAGGATAAAATGGGAGCTCAGATGTATGTATCTATTTGCAGATGATACGATTTTGACTTTCTCAAATGCTTCTTATTCAGCTAGCTATATTAATTTCAAATCTTATTTCTTATCCCCATAATCTATTTATAACTTTCCTGAATCAACATTTTAAACACCCTTATTCCAAAAATAAGGTTTTTTGAAGTCCTCAAACTCGCATAAAAACATCTTTCATTAAAGATTGAAGGAGATTCTCCCACTGTAATGAAATTTGCCATTCTGAAGGTTCCTACTATCCCAAAAGCAGCTAACATGCAATTTCCAGAGAAGAGATTGAGAGAGGAAGTACTGTAAGCAAACCCAATGTTCTTTTGAAGCTGCCCATTGTGGCTTTGGCATAGATGGCAGTTCATTGTCTTCCTGAGATCTAAACCCACCAGAGATCACTGTCTTATGGTCTCCTCCCAGAAAACAGCTGTTTTGAGCACTTGTAAGCAATCCAGTTCTTCTCCTTATATGGAGAGGAATTCTGGGAAGCCAGTCTATTCACTGGCTCCTCCTTCCACAGCAATCATCAGCTCTATTCTCAGCAGAATCATCTTTGATTTCCTGGAAGTCACCTCAGTCCAATTTTTAAGTGTGGTTCTCTAATCAGATGATGTATTGAAATGTATCTAATAATAAGTTGCATTTGAGAATAAAATACATATAAAATGAGAATCTGGTGAAAAAGATATACAAAAATATGTCTTTAAAGGAATATAGAAAGCATATTTTATAAAAAAAAATACTCAAAATTAATGTTTTCATAACAGTGCAGGCTCATTTTGAAATAACATGAACATATATTTATGGATAGGTACAAAACTAATTTGAGTTGGAATCAAACAGTTAAATCCATTCCTGTTTGGGCCTCACTTCAAGGTTGACATGCATTTATGCTTTGAAAAAACATTTGAAATTTGAGACTTTAGTGTTAATACATATAGATTTAAAGCTGTTGCATGGGTCTGATATTTATGTGTGCTCACATGCAGATATATGTATATCAGTGTTTCATCAAAGAATATATCTGCAATACCATGCACAAAACTAGATGTAAAAAGGGGGAAATAAAACTAATTTCAGATTGCACAATTCAGCTGAGGATAATTTCAATATTTTAATTTTAATAACTCATTTTTTCAGATTCTGAAGCTAGCTACATACATGGGATTTGTTGGTTTTCTTTTCCTGTCATGAAATATATGATTAAACCCTTTCAATGTAATTAGTTAAGCAGTTTTCCTGAAAAAATATTTACCTCTTTACTTTTGGCAAATCTGCTAAATATACTTGTTTAGATTATTTCCATATATGTGAATTTATTAAATTCTATAAATAATCAGCAGCCACCCTTTGTATTAACATTTTTGATGTGATAAATTAATCATTGTCCATTTACAGCAGAAAGATGCAACTGTTTCTTGGCTAGAGTCAGGCCTTGGTCTTTGAGCTGCTAGAGAAGAAAACTATATCTGAATTCATTTTGATTATAATTAAATGTAATTAAAATTAAACACACACACAATTATTACTATCCAGTCATGTTTGTAAAGTCTCTCTCTCTTTCTTTCTTTCTTTCTCTCCTCACATTAAAAGCCACATTGTAGTGACAGCTTTTGGAGGTCACACCATTTACAGATTTTGTGTCCCTGTGTGCCACATGCAGCAATTAGTTCTCAGGCAATGTACTGTACCTTTCTCTAATAGGAAACATTTATGTGGCAGGAGCCAATGATCAGTGCAAAAGGACATATTTCACATGCAGAATCTCTCAACACAATTTGAGGAGTTCACTCCCCTGGCAAAACACTAACCACACTGACATAAAAGTGCTACATTCACATTGTTTCTGTGCAAACATAGTCTACATCCAAATTTAGTTAGAATTAACTTCAAAAAAAAAAAAAAAGAAGGCTTCTAATTAGGAGAATTACACAGCATTATTTTTTCAATTGATTGATTGATTTCATGCCTGCAAGTCAATGTTGACTCCTGGAAACTGCCTGGACAAGTCCCTGAGGTTTTTCTAGCAAGATTTCAGAAATGATTTATCCTGGCCTCCTTCCCAGGGTTGAGAAAGAGGGACTAGCCCAAAATCAGCTAGTTAGTTTCATGTTATTGATTTAAAGTCAAAACTGGTTGCTATTCAGTTTTGATTTCAGTAGAAACAAGGACATTGAGCCTGAATTAGGCAATAGCTAATATTTGCTTTCATGGATTTTCGTCATGATATTACATTTAAACGAAAACAGGCATTTTTTAGGATAGTCACAAAAACGTCTGTAGTGAATATCCTATGGATATTTGTGATGAGAATTTGAATCTTAGCTCAAAGTTCTGCCTCACTAATCCTCAATGAAGGAATCTAAGATGAAGGGGGAGGGGGATGATTTAAGGCCATTCTGTCAAGAATTTCGATACCCTATCTCTGAGATTCCTTCAGAACACAATTTGTATCTACAAAACCATAAACAAGAATTGCTAAGTATAATTATTCATGAATGACCATCCAATTGATCAGTCTTCGTAAAGATTTGCAAAATCCTTCTTAGGGATAAAATTTATGTTGTTGACAACATCTGCTGTTGAAAATATCAGCCTGGAATACAGATATAGACAAATCTGTTGTTGAACAAAATACCACATACTTTTCCTTGCCTGCAGAGCCAATATTCTTGAAATATATCTTTAGATCTTATGCACATCACTGATTCAGCTGGTTCCCCCTGATAGTAAGATCACATTTTCAGAGAGTTGATGAATAGTATGTTAGTCAAGACACTCATTAAAAATAAAATAGCATAACAGATAAAGACCCTTTGTTATAACTATAGTTTATCGCTCCCATAATGGGTGCTTATGTGGTTAACATGAAATAAAAAGTGCTCATAAATCACACTATTTAATATTATTAATTATTTATATTATACCTCAGACTACAGAGCAGTTTTTAGCTGTGCAGGTTTGTGCCATGCTCAGAACCATAAATTGTTTATAACAATCTGTTTCCTCTAAAGCATTTATACTACAATGTTAATATAAGATATTATATGCAAGCTTTACTGATTAAACAGCTGAAGATTTGGCCAAAGGGATCTTTCCAAGAAATTCACTGTGTGTGTTTGTGTGTGTGAGTTTATATGTGTGTGTGCACACACACATGCTTGTTTGTCTGTTTGTGGTGTACGTATGTATGTATGTATGTATGTATGTATGTATGTATTACCTAGAAATGTTCCAAAAAATTATAACAATGATATCAATTACTTTCCTACATCACCCTCAGCATAGAGGAGATTGCCAGATACATTAACCCAAGGCCACAAGGTAAACCCAAGGTACACTTGAAGTTCAGTCAAATGAGTTTTGAGGGGCTGCTGTTCCATAGGGCAGGCACCACAACACACAGGGTCCACATCCACTATTTACTGGATGGTGTTGCTTAATTGATAAAATCTAAAGCAAACCATCTTGCTTTGTACAGAATAAACAGATAGTGTGGAAAACCTAAGGCCCCTCAGATAATTAGTCCCTATGTCATGTAGGGCTTTATAGGTAATAACCAACTTCTTGAATTGTATTTGGAAATGTATTTGTAATCAGCACAACTCACAAAGAAGACATATTATATGGGCATTGTAAGATCTGTCCATCATTGCTCATGCCACTTAATTCTGGACCAGTTGTAGTTTCTCGGCAACAACAGCCCCATATTGAATGTGTTACAATTGTTCACTTGCAAGGTAACTAAGACCATAAATAGGACCTGTCAGTCCAAAAATGGGCATAATTGGTACACGTTGGATTTCTAGAAATCTGTTCCTCAACCAGGAGATGAGAGCTGAGATAAACTCCCAAACAGGGTAGTGCTTCTCCCTTCAGAACCAAGGATAACTAAGTCCCCAGAACCTGGAGGTCCAAGAATTCCATCAGTCACTCTTGCTATGTTTCAACCATCCCAGGTAAACCAGATAGGAAACACAATTAAATGAGCTAAATCTATTTCATTGTAAGGCTATACTAACAGGATCCAATCCAGGTCTGTCACCAGGACCAGAGATTTAGTCTTCAGAGCTTTTGGACTCATGCTGGAGCCTATCCGCAGGGAACTTCTCTGTAGCAGAATGTGTACATTCTGCTAGAGAGAGGTTCCCTGAGGATGGACTCCAGCATGAGTCTAAAACTTGGAAGACTAAACCCCTGGTCCTGGTGACCAACCCAGATTTGATCTGCAACATTACCCTGGGACATGTATATTTGCCTTCAATGAAATCTTGGGATGAGAGAGATTACTTTCAGACTTGCCAGATATTTTTAATATAGCCATACAATAAATGTAGAGCTAGTGCTGCTGGTTGTGCTCCTTATCTGGATTACCTCACAAGGCTATCACAATACAAACTCCATTCTTTCAAACCTGTAGGCCAATATTTCACACACAAGCCAGAGGGAAGGTGTTTGTGTTGCAATGCCATAGCACATATTTGCTGCAATGCCATAACACATATTTAATCATTTGTCCAACTCCTGAAGATATGTCTGCCTTTATAATATGAACATTTACTACAATAGAAAGAATCCCCAAAAGCAGGTGATTAAATAGAGTGGTCCTTTGTCCCAAAGGTGCTTTTTCAAGAGGCAACTGGACTTGCTTGTTTTTCTTTGAAGTGGTCCTTTCCTTCTAAATCCTAGCCAGACTCTTTCTCACACTTAGATATGCTAAGAACTCAACTTGGTATCTCCAGTGTGAATTTGAGATCTTTTTCAAGCCAAACAGAACTCCATGGGTGAAGCTTGGTTTTCATAGTCAGAGACAGTTGTCCATTTACATTTGTATTTAACACAGAGAGTTGTGTCAATGGCAGTACATAGCCAATGGAAAAGTGTGTGTCCATGTTGAAACTCCTTTTGTGACTGAATATTTTGAAATTTCCTCTCTGATCCCCACTCCCAATACAATGGATAAGCATGTCAAAACTTGTTTCCTTATACCCTTTATAAAAACAAATTGCAGGTTTGAAATGATAAATCTTTCAATAAAATGTAAACAACTGGGTTCACAAGGTGGTTTATAAAAGAGATTCTACTCTAGGTACTACAAATTCTTTCTGATTTGTTTTTCAGCTGAAATAGCAAAAGATAGCTCTCATGAAATTTTCATATGTTTTTCTTCAGTCAAGACGCCTAGATAAACACATATATGGTGAAAAATTCTCTCCTTTTCTCTCTGGATGCAGATTAAATATACAGAATACAGCGCACTTACTGATAGCTTTCTGTGTAGAAAGAATATAGGTAAAATCTTTTGATGTTATAGTTTGCAACATCTCACTGTAAATGGATCACGTGCACTAAGCTATAATTCTTAGGTTAGTTAAAGGATTATACATATTGTATTAAGAGTATTTGCAAATGTAAGTACCAGAACTGTGCTTACCTGTGCTGTCATCATAAACCACTGTGACAGTTTTCCACTTGAAGAATTGCACAAGGTCAAGGATGGCACGACTGAGTGAAGAAAAATCTGGATAAAGACTGACATAAAATGAGTCTTTGTTGTCTGAAACCTGATGCTTCCAGCGAGTCTGTATATGTGGAACCCCCAGTGCATTGCAGATGGATTGCACTGCATTCGCTGAAGAGCTATGGGAAGGGCCAAAGATAGCTGCTACTCCCAATGACAGCTGGTCACAAGCTGAAAAAAAGAAATGCAGTTTACACTACATAAAGAATAAGCAATAATGTTTAAACTCTTTTCAGAAGGAGGGAGGGAGGGAGGAAGGAAGGAAGGATATTTAATTATTATTCATGTTAAGAGAGTCAGTTTGGTGTAGTGGTTAAGGCATCAGGCTAGAAATTGGGAGATTCTGAGTTCCTGCCTTAGGCATAAAGCCAGCTGAGTGACCCTGGGCCAGTCAATCTCTTTTAATCCTAGGGAGGAGGCAATAGCAAACCACTTCTGAAAAAAATCTTACCAAGAAACCTGCAGAAATTTGTCCAGGCAGTTACTAGGGGTCAAGACTGACTTCAGGCAGTCCTCGAGTTACGAGTGTAATGGAGCCTGCCTATTCCACTCATAACTCTAAAACTCATAGAGTGAATCTCATTCAAGGTACGAGATCACTCCCTTGCTCATTAAAATGCACGCAGCTCATTAAACGAACATGAATATGGGTGGGGAAGGCCATGGAGGGCCTAGTGCTGGAACAGGCTCCCAAGGCCTCCCCAACCCACTAAGATACCGCATGCTTCCCCCTCCCTTCCTGCTGCACCAGACTCACCTGGAAAAGATTCATCTCCTCTCTGCCGCAGTTCCTGCTGCTGTCCAGATTTGAGGCTGGGGAACACTTTTGCGCCCTCCCCGCCACCCGATCCAGGCTCTGGAGGCCTTTTCCAGGCTGCTGTCACCCGGATTTCAGGCTGGGGCATGCTTCTGCGCACCCTGCGCAGACCGATCTGGGCTCCGGAGGCCTTTTCCAGGCCCGATCGGGTTGCAGGGGGGCTGCAGAAGCATTCCCCAGCCTCAAATCCAGGTGGCAGTGGCCTGGAAAAGGCCTCTGGAACCCGGATCAGACTGTGGGGGGCATGGAAGCCTCCCCTGGCCTTAGATCTGGGCCACAGCAGCCTGGAAAAGGCCTCCGGAGCCCCGATCCAGACTCCAGAGGCACGTGGAAGCATCCCCCAGCTTCAGTTCATTCTCTGTTGCACAGAACAGAGGCCTAAAGTACCATGAGATCACACGAGATCAGTAGTGTGAGATCTCACCCCACTGATCTTGCATGGTCTTCTGTTACTTTAGGCCTCCATTCTCTGCGAATGCACCGAAGGCCTGGAGCAGCCAAGAAAGCAAAGTATCTCAATCTTTGCAGGATGAGTATTGAAGGCCTGGTGCCTAGGGAGACCCAGGGCGGGGGTGGGGAGGGAGGAAATAACCAGGGTAAATGTTGCAGAGCCACTGCAGTCGCTCGTAAAGGCGAACGACTGCTGTGGTGCTGCAATATTCATAACTTCAGGACTTGCTCATAAACACTAGGGGGCGTTCATCATGTAACTTTGAACGAGTGTTAAGTGAATGCTCGTAACTCGGGGATTACTTGTAGAAGGTACCAAAGGAAAAATATAGTGTCCAGCCACATAGGTACATATAGAGCTATTAATTATTATAATTCTATGCCATTGAGTCGTTATCAGCTCCTTGAGACTAGATAGATAGATTCCCTCCATAATGATCCAATCCTAACATCATTTTTCAGTTCTTCCAATGGGGTAGTTATTGCTATTTTAACTCTCTACCTTGCTGCTGGTTATCTGCAAAAATCTAGACAGCCATTAGGTTTATAATTCCAAAATTACACACTGAAATCTCCAAAGGAATAGCCATATTGTGTGTCTTTTTTTTTTTTTTTTGCTGTTGTCTGGTCATTATCTGTATTTTTGCAGATAATGATCCATTTGGGTTTATAGGTTGTAGCATTGCACCATTTATAAGAAACAGATATTTTCATTAGCAGGACTGGAGGGACAGTTTTTCAACAGATTCCCCATCTCTGGCCTGATGGTATTTCTATACTATATCTTTACAGATATTCCTTGAAGCTGGTGTATTTCTTTGAATACCTTGAAATCTGAAGTAGGGTAAGAAGAGTTCTTAAAATTATTTTTTTTCTATTTCCCTGAAGGAGATAAAAATACTTCTATCCACAAGAAAGCTAGAAAGAAAGCATTGCTATATTTATGATGAAGATGTATATAAAAAAAAAAACCTGATTATTCTGTTTTGTGTTTTTTTTATTTATACTTTTATTGCTTTTAAAATAATGATAGAGAAATATTTCTTTGACAATGTACGCATTTTTATCTTTTGCTTTTTTCCTTCTATTTTGTGTTGGTTGAACAATCATATCCAACAGGCATATTTCAATGATTCCATGTCAAGCTGGAATGACAAACAGCATAACACAGAACTCCATCGTAGGACTTTGCTATTCAACAAATTTATAAACTGCTTGGATGATGTTAGAAAAAATGTCACCAAAAATGAAAATTTAAAGTATTATTAAAATTTTAAATGATGTAAAGAAGCAGAAATAGCAAGGAACTTAGAAAAAGCAGAAGAAATGAGCAGAAACCATTTAAACCAAGTAACCAGAAACCAAGTAAGATAAATTTCATCAGGAAAAAAAGCAGAACCTAACTGTTAAGTAGAAAATATCAAAGACATAAAGGGGATTGTACTGGACAGCCAAACATGTAAAATCAATCTATATATCTTCGATCGCAAGCTGAATATCAGCCACCAGTGTAATATCCCTGCAGGAAAGCATATTTAACCGGATCAAAAGACATCATTTTTCATTTCCACTTTGCCTCGGTCAGATCTTGGGTAAAATACTGCATTCTTTTCTAGGCATTGCAGTTTAGTGGGGACATAAAAACTTATCCAGAGAAGATTGACCAAGATGCTAACAACTTTGGATGCAAAACTTGTCAGAAAGCATTGAAGATAATGTAATTTTTTACCCTGGAAAACAAAAGATCCAGAGATATATGATACTTATTTTAAGATATCTGAAGAACTGTCACATAGAGGGCAGGGAATAGTAGTTCAGAGTTGTTCCAGAAAAGTTTTAAACTATAAGAATTCAGATTTCAGTTTGACATCAAAATGTCCTAATAGCAAAACTTGTTCAAAAAATGGAACAGATTGCCTTAGAAATTCATTACTAGGATCATGTATACTGGAACGTCATGTCATGTCCCTTTTTGTTTTAATTGTTTTGTCAATAAAATTTTTAAAAATTAAAAAAAAAAAAAAAAAAATTCATTAGAAGGTGAATGAACTTTCCTTTGCTTGGAAATATTTACAAGTTGAAGGACCACCTGTCAGGAATGATGAATAAATAGGATAAAGAAGGAATTTTTAAAAAATCAAACAGCATATCAATGATATCTATCTCACAGCTTTTTTTTTTCCTGAAATTTGCCTTATAGTATTACAAGCCTGAACATCCATCACTATTAATCATGTTGACTGGGCTTTCTAGAAGTTTCAGTTAGTATTCTCTGAAGGACTCAAGTTCCCTCCTCTTGTAGCACTTAATCATTTAAACAGCAATATAATTAAATGCAGAAGATGGTCAAATCTGAAGTTTGGGATGCAAGAAATCCCACATATTAAATGCTGCATCAGAAAAAAAAATTTTTTTTCATTCCTATATGGCTTTGAAAAGCCTTGATCTATACAAAAGGGATTGTTCCAACTGATCTTAAGGGTCAGGCAGATTAATATGACTGAACAAACCTTTCTGAATAAAAAAATTTCATTTTGCTCACCTCTTTTTATAGTCATTCAAGAATGAATGAATAATGGTTGCTTAGCATTTTGCATCCCTGATGTGTGGTAGAAACTGCAACACACATGTGGCACTTCACTGAGATGTATTTTGGTCACGCTGGCCTGGTGTGAACTCTCATTAAACAGATTTCTGGATTTGCTGACTTTGCTTGCCTCTTTATTCTATTAAACATTTAAACTACCCGAATGTCTGGCAGCCAAGCTCCAAGACTTTCTAAGACATACCTTTTTTAGATGCTTCAAAACTATCATAGAGATTAATTTTCTGAGTGTCATATGTTAGTGTAGTATTTGGCAGCAGGGTTCTGTTTCGGTTGATTGTGTTCACAGCAAATCGGAAGGCCAATTCTTCTGCTCCCATTGCTCCAGTTGGACCAGATTCCACACATTCAAAAATACCCCCTAAAAAAATAGAGAGAGAGACACACACATCAAGAACATTTTTTTACTTAAAAGTACATCTAAGGCAATCAAACAACAAACCAATGGATCAAACCAATTGATAGCAACTATTCAAGAAAAGAAGCAACCTAGAACTAAGGAGAAATTTCTTAACAGTGAGAACAATTAACCAGTGGAACAACCTGCCTCCAGAAATTGTGGGTGCTCCATCACTGGAAGTATTTAAGAAGAGACTAAACAGTCACTTGTCTAGAATGGTATAGACCTTTTGCCTTTTGGGCACCAGGAACTGGTTCAGTGGACTGCAGGGAGCGTGGTTTTGCGTACTGCATCCCGTGGATGGGCCTTCACTTATTTGCACGACACAGTTGCTGGCATGCCATGGATTGGTGCTGATCCATGGACTGGGGGCTGGGGACCCCTGGGATATAGGGTCTCCTGGAGGAGTTGAACCCTTCCAGTTCCATATTCTTTTCTGTTATTCTGTTAACAATACTGGAGACCTATCCTTCCTTCCTTCCTTCCTTCCTTCCATGCATCCATCCTATAATTTCTACGCAGGGCACATAGCCAAGGTAAAACTTAGTTTATGACCTCCATATCTGTCAGCTGCAAGTAAAAAAAATAAATGCATACATGCACATATGCAAGAAAGATCACTGAGCCATAATATAGTTAGGCTATGGAATAATGCCTCTATTGTGGCTAGAATATCAGTATGGATAATTGTACATTCCTTGTTCCTTCATCATCAGGTTAAAGATCACTCATTTGATATCTGTATTATCTTTTAGAAGGTAAGAAAAATTGTACAAGATCAGAACAACTCTTAGTAATCTCTCCTCCTTAGAGAAACTAGGTAGTTATCTGTGAAAAGCCCACAAACAGATAATGAATACAAAAATTTTCTCTTGCCCATATCATCCAGCAATTAGTGTTCAGAGACAGATGATTACATTATCTTCCCTAACTCTTTTTGAACTGCTTAAGTTAAAATCCATCCTTATAACTTGTACCATCAGATTTCAAGGATTAAGGATGCACTTTCTTTTATCCATGCTGACTGTCTCACTGTTTCACTTCATTAGATAAACTTTTGAATAACAAAAAAAAAAAAACTTCACAGGCTTTTTAAAAACAGGATTGTATATTGTCTTTAGAACCTTCTTATTTGCATCAAAGCTGCAAACTTGAAGTAATTTGGAATAATACAACCAAATAATACCAAGATGTAGACGTAAAGATTAATGTTTCATAAGCTCCTCTGATAACTTCTCTGTCATCAAAGCTGCAAATAGCATTGTAAGCTGATAAAAATAAAAGTTTAACCACTTAAGATGGAATTGATTAAGATCTCACGGCGTTTCAAGAATTAGGACAAGATGCTAAATACCCAGATAGAAAAACCTCAAAATAATCATTATTCTGTTCTGAGAATGATAATTACAACTTATGCTACAGACACAACCAATTACATTCTCTGCAAAGAAAGACCAATTATGCAACAACAAAAAAGAGAAGGCTGAATGGCGGAAAAATATGATGCGACCATAAGAGACAGCCTAATAAGGGGTGAATAATGGAGAGGGTTACATTCAAGAAAGGATTCTGAGGAAGTCTATTAGTCCATACAAACTTTGCTAGATGTAGGAGATTAAGAGCTGGAGCACATTCCCGACAGAAGGAACCAAGCCTCTTCTTAAAAACTCAGATGGGGGACACCTTTAGGCTGCTGATTCCATTCTTGAACATCTCTCAGCTAGGTGGAATCTTGCTTTTTAAAAGGTTTCTAATTGTCAGAAGAATATTTTATAAGAGAGAATTCAGACTGCAGTCCTCTGCCTACAATCTAAAATAGCACAAGTCAGATAAATAGATACTGCTTGACCCTACTGATGGTATAATCTATTCTTGAGTTACTAATTTAATGGGCTAAAAAATCATTGCCACTAAGTAAGATGTCCAGCATAGATCCTCAAATAAGAAAAGTAGCAATAAAGTTTCCAATCTACAACAAACTTACAAACCTATGGGGTTTGGGGTTTAATAATAACAACAACAACAATAATAATAATAAAGTTGGAAAGGACCTTGGAGGTCATCTAGTCCAACCCCCTGCTCAGGCAGGAAACCCTATACCATTTCGGACAAATGGCTGTCCAGTCTCTTCTTAAAAACTTCCAGTGTTGGAGCATTCACAGCTTCTGGAGGCAGGTTGTTCCACTGGTTAATTGTTCTAACTATCAGGAAGTTTCTCCTTAGTTCTAGGTTGCTTCTCTCCTTGATTAGTTTCCATCCATTGCTTCTTGTCCTGCCTTCAGGCGCTTTGGAAAATAGCTTGACTCCCTCTTCTTTGTGGCAGCCCCTGAGATATTGGAACACTGCTACCATGTCACCCCTCGTCCTTCTCTTTATTAAACTAGACATACCCAATTCCAGCAACCGTTCCTTATATGTTTTAGCCTCCAGTCCCTTGATCATCTTGGTTGCTCTTCTCTGTATTCTTTCTAGAGTTTATTTTATTTTATTTTGTCTAACAGCTGTGAAGAGTTAGATGTGGGAGATATTTGATTTACAGTATCAACTTTAAAAATTAACATTCACAAAACTGGCACTAGCCCACTAAAGATAGATAGATAGACAGATAGACAGATAACCTTTATTGTCATTTTTACTGTGGGCACAATGGAACACATTAAAAATGAAATTTAGTTGCTTGCTTTCAAAGTGTACATACATACATAACACACATTTAAACATACTATATACAACATATATATAGACCTACACCCTTACATATAAGTAACATATAAATATTAATCACTGTCCATCTTGTATACATAACGGAAGGAGGAAGCTGTCAAACTTCAACGTGTTTTCAGTGTTAGCTTTCACATACTTATGCTCTTTTAGGCTGCGTTTTTCTCTGCATTCAGGAATTCTACGTGTCATGCACAACATTGATGCAGCTGCTCTTCCAAAAAAAACAGCTCTGAGGATCTTGTGCCAGGGATTTATGTTGCACTAATATACATACTAGTGGGCAACTTGCAGCCTCATAGATGCATACTATCCCTGAACTTGTTTTTAGGCTCCTAGAAAACTTATTTTTCCTGTAAAGTATATAGATACAAATAATGAGAGGATTCCCATTCAAACAAGTTCAGGCTCTGAAAGGGTTAAAACAGGGGTGTCAAACTGCCGGCCCACGGGCCAGTTTCATCATACTGGAGCCACGCCCACCCCATTGCTGGCAATGGCGAAAAAGGTCCAATACGTCGTGCAATGTCACGTGACGTTGCGAGTTTCACATGCCTGGGTTAAAAGAATACATGATCTGTCAGCCCAGATAAATAGGCAGCAACTTTCAAAACTCATAAAAATCAAACATGAAAGAGCCAACCTAAAAGAGGGAGAGGCAGATCTACGGACTCTGCTTATTTACTTCCTTTCCTGTATCTCTTCCCAAACTGGCTCAAAGGTAAGCAGTGCCACCATCCACAGGATGGGTTAGAGATCCAGGGAAAATCCTATCACATTACAAAATAGTGGAGCTAGATGCTTTTGAGAATTCTGGCTCTTTTTTATAGAAAGAATATTTCAGCTGTAGTACTTTTGCTCTACATTGTTTTGTGTAGATGCATTCATGTTCCTGGCTGAAAGCATTGTTACTTTCTCTTTGTCTCCCTTTTCTCTCTCTTTTTTTTTCAATTCCACTTTAGCTCTTTAACCTTCATATGCACAATAAAGCCTTGAATTTTGATTGAATCAGTGAGTCTCATTCTGAAAGGATTTTTACTTTAGCACATACATCTCCCCATACAGTTAGGCTACAAAAGGAAGAAAACCAGGATAAGATCATTGCCACCTTGCCACTTCATCTACTCCTAAATAACTCGGTACTAGAGAGGATTTTATTGGGGAAAAGTACCAAAAATGCTCTTCTCAGAAGTAGCATTGATTAAGGGGGAAGATGCTAGAAACCCATATCAAGAGTCAGAGGGACCAATCCATCCCAAGTTAGGTTTCCTTGCTTTTGCAGCCACATATTAAATGCAATTTTGGTTTACAACCACTTTGAGCTGGAAAACCAACAGTAACTATAAACCTTCCTACCACAACCTACTGTAAGTACCTAAAGGAAACAGAAATTGACAGAGATGGCTAAAAGAACCTGCTAAAATATCATTTGGGTTCCTGCTGAAATGGCTGAAGGATTCCTTTAATAATTTTCTGAGAAATTGCATCTTTTAAAATATGGCGGAAGGCCACTCCATGTCGACTGCAACATAATGAGTTTAATTAAATGAGCTGAATTAGAATTTCATAAATGATACTAATTCACTGATTTTAAAATAGCTCTGAACTTGGGTAGGGAATAACATCTAGTGGTTGATTGCTAGGCCTCAAGCTTGAAAAACATATTAATCTAATCATATCACTTATCATAAAAATGAGGCAGAGTCAGAATTAAATATCCTGTCTAACTTTAGCAACACCTTCCACAACTTTGCTAAAGTGAATGTTGAAATTTTTATATATATTTAAAAAAAAAACACAAAATAAACAAAAAGAGATTTTAAAAACTCATAAGAAAAAGCATCCTGATAGCCCCCATTTCTTTTTCCTTCTCTCCATTTTTCCCCCAGATGCTAATGGCTACTTAAACGTTTTTACACTGCCATTTTGGACATCTGCAATTATTGCTCATTTCTACTTAGGTCATTTGGATTATTTTTAAACAGTTTATCTTTTTTTCTTCAAAGAAAGCAGTCATGTTTCTAGAGACAGAAGATTTATTCCTAACTGGAGGATGAAATTTCACCTCTTCTTGATGGATCCTTGTCTGCAGTGGCACCTGCTGTTGTTAGCTGAAAAGATTTCAAGTGGAGCTGACTAGTCATGTTTTTTTATACCTTATAATGTCTACGCATTGTATT
This sequence comes from Protobothrops mucrosquamatus, assembly GCF_001527695.2. Taxonomy (NCBI): domain Eukaryota; kingdom Metazoa; phylum Chordata; class Lepidosauria; order Squamata; family Viperidae; genus Protobothrops; species Protobothrops mucrosquamatus. The sequence goes on from NW_015386298.1 coordinate 73,893, forward strand.
ATAGGATATAAAAAAATGTTACCCACATCCCATTGCAGTGGCTATTGTGTCTGCTATTAAAGTGACTTTAATTGTCACTTTCACCACACCTAATTAAACTATGCAAATGACTTTGCAATCAGAGGAGGCTGAAGAAACAGGTATTCATTACAGGAGGGTGCCAAGGAAGCATTCAATGCATGTGAGAGTTTGTGTGTTGTACTAGAGAAGCAACCTTTGATTTGGAAGAAAACATTAGTAACTCAATTCATCTAATCTACAAATAAACAGTATTCAGTCATACAGATACAGAAAAAACTTCTGAAAACTTCTGAAATACAGAAAAAACTTCTGACAAGAGACAAAAATTAATCAGAGATCACATTTTACTGTTAGAGTACTTTATATTATATAGTGTTTGAATATTTTATTTGATATTTTCACTTTCATTAATGTTCAGACACCATATCTCCTTTTGTTATCTTTATGATTTGTTGGCCTTCTTATATTCCATTGTTCACAGACTTTTAAAGTAGTTTACCCACAAGGTGTACATTCCAAGGATAGCTTTTCCTTAGACCAGCGGTCCCCAATCTCCGGTCCATGGACCGGCACCAGTCCACAGCCTGCTGGAAACCGGGCCACACAAACAGGCAAAACCCCACCCACGGAATGCAGGCAGCACACAAAACCACACCCCCTCTGGTCCGTGGAAAAACCTGTCTCCACAGAATGAGTAATTGATGCCCAAAAGGTTGGGGACCACTGCCTAAGACAAATGTATTTTCACAAAAGTTAGAGGCCCTGGCAAGGAAAGAAGGAAGTTCCTTATATGGGATGAATATCACAAAGGACATGAGTGACTGGTTAAATGGTTGGTATTCTGTAAGAGAGGCTGATTGCAATGTATTTAATCTGGGCTGGATGGAGGGGGTCATTGCGGCTGCCCACCTAACATTTTTGTTAACATCTCTCTTAGATGAAAAATAAAGAATTTAGTTTCATGCAACTGCTTGGTGCGTATCATCCCAGCTCAGAGCAAACTTGGTAAGGAATACAAGATTCCAACATTACATTCTTTTCCCTGGCATACGGTGGCACCTTATCAGTGAAATGAGAGCAATAACAATATTAAAATGTCAGTTGACAAAGGCATAAATGCCTTGTGTGTTTCTTAGAAAATGCTGAAAAACTAAATAAGCAAAGTTAAACTCTCCATAAGGAGAGATAATGCTCTACTTCCAACCATTTGTTTAGTGACTGTTCGAAGTTGTAATAGCACTGGAAAAAAAATGATGTGTGACTGTTTTTCACACTTATGACTGTTGCAGCATCCCCGTGGTCACGTAATCAAAATTCAGATGCTTGGCAACTGACTCATATTTATGACAGTTGCAATGTCTCAAGGTCACATGATCATCTTTTGGGACCTTCTGTCAAGCAAAGACAATGGGGAAGCCAGAATCACTTAACAATCACGTTACTAACTTAACCACTGCAATGATTCACTTAACAACTGTGGCAAGAAAGGTAAATAAAATGGGGCAAAGCTCACTTAACAACTGTCTTGTTTAGCAACAGCAATTTGGGGCTCAACTGTGGTTGTGAGATGAGGATTACCTGTATCTAGTTATCTGATTATGACCATCCATTACCCTGGAGACCTGAATAGTAGATAATTTGATTTCATGAAATATAAAAGGGACCTTTCAGAAAAAGGCTGCCTGAAAATTAAAATTCATCCCTCTTGCATGTATCTTAGATAGATGGTAGATAGCTATTTTCATAAGTTTTCATGTGTGTGTGTGTGTGTGTGTGTAATTTTATTAGGTGAATGTTATACTAAATATGGTAAACCAAAGCAATCTGTCCCTCCATTGGAAGCCATTTTTTAACGTGAGCCATTTTTTTAAAAAGGAAAGAAAATAAGAAGAAACAAAATTACTAACACTCTGTTCCTGTATATTTGTCTACAAGAATGAAGCCTTGGGGTTGGAAGGCAAAACTGCACTCTTCCACTGAGCAAGTGCAAATATATTGCCACCATAATTTCAAATGAAATATAACTTTCACCACATTAAGAATCCCTGAGCAATATAAAGCGGCCTCAGGGCAAACTGGAATTAGGCAATAAACATTACTGAACATTACTCGCAATCCAAACAAGACTAATATCTATGGGTTGAAGAATACAAAAGGATGGAAGAATTTTACCTCTTGAGGGAAAGATAGAAAAATACTACTGCAGATATTCAGCATTACTAACTTTTATAATTCAACTATTTCTTCATCTGGGATGTTAATGGCCCATGACTACCAGAAGTAGGAAAAGAGGAATCATCACTGTATTTACTTATATTATGCAAAATATGTTAATCTCTTAGCTCCTTTTTAGTTTTATTTTATTTATTTTTTGTTTACTACTCAGTTTGATGGATTGTGAGTTAGAGAATAGAGCTATAGTTGTAGCATATATTTTAT
>NW_015386298.1:76983-84483 GCF_001527695.2 Protobothrops mucrosquamatus
CAAAAAAGGTTAACAGTACTGGTCATCAGTGCTTTTTTTGTTAAAAAAAAAAAAAGGTGCCGGAACTCACACACGTCATACAATCCACCTTGCCTACCCTACAAGGTTCCATCCAAAAAAGGTGCTGGAACTCCATTCTGGACATTCTATGACAAAAAAATACCCCTGCCGGTCATCATCTCAAATTGAAAATGACATTCTGTGGCAACACCATATAAAATTATTAAGGCTGTGCATGCTTAAGAAATTATTTGGGAGAAATACTTCAGATACTCCTCCTCCTCATTAAAGCATGCTTTTTTTTTTACTCTGTCACATGAGCTGGAAAAAATGGGTGCTCTACAAATCATAGTAAAGATGTGATGCTTTAATGACTTGTTCTTACAGGATTTTAAAAATGGAGTTCTAAAAATCATTGGGCATGCTTTATTTTTTATTTTATAAAGATTTATATAGCCAACCATCTGATGCAACATAACTCTGGGTGACTCACAAATGAGAGCTAAAAAAAAAAAACAGTAAAGAATTTTTTAAAAAAACAAACACAAAACATCCCCACAGAACTGTATTGGGCTCTAGTTTTATACTACCCCAGTGCTTGTGGAAAAAGGCAGGTTTCCAAGGTTTTTCAGAAGGATAGGGACTTGCCAGATCTTTGGGGGGGGAGGGTATTTGAAAGTACAGGGGTCACTAACAAGCAGGGTTACTGTCTAGGTCCCACTAAATGCCAACATTGAAAAGGGACCTAGAGTATGCCCACCTTATCAGATCTAGTGTAACAGGCAGATACACTCATGGAGAGGCAATCCACAAATACCTGGTCCAGTGCTATTCGGAGCTTTAAGGGTAATAACTAGTACCTTGATTTGCACCTGGAAAAAATACTAGAAGCCAGTGCAGCTCCGGGTGCGCTTCAAGGTGCGCTTCAAGGTGCGCTTCAAGGGTGCGCTTCAAGGTGTTGGTTATTATCTTTAAAGCGCTCCATGGCACCGGACCTGGTTACCTTCGAGACCGCCTCCTGCCACAGATTACCCCCCACCGACCTGTACGCTCTCACAGAGTGGGTCTCCTCAGGGTACCGTCGGCCAGGCAGTGCCGGCTGGCGACCCCAAGGGGGAGGGCCTTCTCTGTGGGAGCTCCNTTTCTTCATCTGGGATGTTAATGGCCCATGACTACCAGAAGTAGGAAAAGAGGAATCATCACTGTATTTACTTATATTATGCAAAATATGTTAATCTCTTAGCTCCTTTTTAGTTTTATTTTATTTATTTTTTGTTTACTACTCAGTTTGATGGATTGTGAGTTAGAGAATAGAGCTATAGTTGTAGCATATATTTTATCTGCTGCCATTGATTGAATCACCAGCTATTACATTATGGTCTTATATATTTTACTTTGTTTTAAATTTTTTCAGCCAATCTCAATCTTACACGGGAAAAGACCCGAATACGCCAAGACCTGCATACCTGTACCCATGAAAATCTACGAAAACATATATATATATATATAAATCAAAAAAGGTTAACAGTACTGGTCATCAGTGTTTTTTTTGTTTAAAAAAAAAAAAGGTGCCGGAACTCACACACGTCATACAATCCACCTTGCCTACCCTACAAGGTTCCATCCAAAAAAGGTGCTGGAACTCCATTCTGGGCGTTCTATGACAAAAAATAACCCCTGCCGGTCATCATCTCAAATTGAAAATGACATTCTGTGGCAACACCATATAAAATTATTAAGGCTGTGCATGCTTAAGAAATTATTTGGGAGAAATACTTCAGATACTCCTCCTCCTCATTAAAGCATGCTTTTTTTTTTACTTTGTCACATGAGCTGGAAAAAATGGGTGCTCTACAAATCATAGTAAAGATGTGATGCTTTAATGACTTGTTCTTACAGGATTTTAAAAATGGAGTTCTAAAAATCATTGGGCATGCTTTATTTTTTATTTTATAAAGATTTATATAGCCAACCATCTGATGCAACATAACTCTGGGTGGCTCACAAATGAGAGCTAAAAAAAAAAAAACAGTAAAGAATTTTTTTAAAAAAAAAAAACACGAAACATCCCCACAGAACTGTATTGGGCTCTAGTTTTATACTACCCCAGTGCTTGTGGAAAAAGGCAGGTTTCCAAGGTTTTTCAGAAGGATAGGGACTTGCCAGATCTTGGGGGGGGGAGGGTATTTGAAAGTACAGGGGTGACTAACAAGCAGGGTTACTGTCTAGGTCCCACTAAATGCCAACATCTAGTGTAACAGGCAGATACACTCATGGAGAGGCAATCCACAAATACCTGGTCCAGTGCTATTCGGAGCTTTAAGGGTAATAACTAGTACCTTGATTTGCACCTGGAAAAAATACTAGAAGCCAGTGCAGCTCATACTACATCAATATAACATGAGTTGCACTGTGGATCAGCTGTAATTTCCACATGGTCTTTAAGGGGAGTTGATAGTAGAGTATATTGTGGGAACTGACTTTAGTGAATAACAGAAACATTATGCTCACACTCTGTTGAGATTCTTTTTCCCCCCAAATAATATTTAAGGTCTGAACAACTGTACTGTTAATCCACTCTGGGAGCGAGCAATGATTTGGGGAGGGACTCGGTATGACAGAACTCGCCTTGAGGTAAGAACTTTTAGTGCAGGGCAGGACACATCTGCTGGGAGAGAATTGTCACTTTTACTTTTGATAGCAAATTTAATGTGGATATTTTAAAAGCAGATTCTGAGTGGTCTACTTCTGTTCAGGTCTTAAAAGCATGAGCAAAATAATCAAGACAACAAACAGACCTTTTATAGNCTCGGTATGACAGAACTCGCCTTGAGGTAAGAACTTTTAGTGCAGGGCAGGACACATCTGCTGGGAGAGAATTGTCACTTTTACTTTTGATAGCAAATTTAATGTGGATATTTTAAAAGCAGATTCTGAGTGGTCTACTTCTGTTCAGGTCTTAAAAGCATGAGCAAAATAATCAAGACAACAAACAGACCTTTTATAGAAAATAAAGAAAACACCACCGCTACCTGTCTATGGCCCTTCAAAGTTCTTGCTGCAGAGGTTGGTTAGGCAGAGCCATTAATGCTTACACAGAAAACAGGATTTTGATTACTCGTCCATTATGAACCCATTATGATCGGTTGGGGAGTCCTTAAGCATTAGACTTCTCTGTCAGCACAGCGTTTTGCCCATCAGTAGTAAAAAGTGCATTTCAAAGCAGACTCTCTTGAACCACTTAGCTTGGCAGTTCCCCCCTCCCTTTTTCTTTTCCAAGCCATAATGGTGCTTGATATGCTTGCAAAGGGTTATGCTGGCTATGTTTTCATTGACAGACTATTTCTCTACATACCCAATTCCCGGCCCACTGGGGGAATCTTTCATGTTAATCAGGCTTTTTGTTATGCAGCCACAAAGTGGTATTTACATTCATGCAAATGGGAATAATATTAACCCACACTTAAAAGGCAAACAGGACACTCACCGCAAAAATCTGGATGCAGCAAAGTCTGCATAAAAGTGGACCTCTGAACATGTGGCAGGCAAATAACTTTCACCTGATACAGTTAGGGGAATTTAGATGCTACAGTATTAGCAAGAAAACTCTTACAGACCAGAATGTAATTCAAGTAATGACTCATCTCTCTTACAGCTATCTAGTCAATTGATATTATTTAAATATATACACAGATACAGGTAGTCCTCGATTTATGAAACACAAATGAGCCCAAAATTTATGTTGCTAAGCAAGACAGTTATTAAGTGAATTTTGCCCCATTTAATGACTTTTCTTGCCACAGTTGTTAAGTGAATCACTGCAGCTGTTAAGTTAATAATATGATTGTTAAGTGAATCTGGTTTCCCCATTGGCTTTGCCTGTCAGAAGGTCGCAAAAAGGTATCCCAGGATCCCAGGATCCCAGGACACTGCAACCATCATAAATATGCTTTCCTGGTTCTTGTATTGCATTTTGTTTTTTTTTTTGTTTTTTTTTTTAATTAATTACTTTGTTTCAATAGGTTTTATATGATCTAATGTATCTATTGTAAATACTTGCTTGGCATTCCATTATTTTTTTAGAATTAGAACTGCCTTCATTTGTAATACCTCTGTTTTGTAATATTGTATATTTAATTCATTAATATTTCTTTTGTTTTATGCTTGATTTATAAGATGATGATGGAGATGAAGATGAAGCAGATGATGATGATGATGATGATGATGATGATGATGATGATGATGATGATGATGAAATTTAAAAACAGAAAAGTGGGGGATATTATAAGTGTTCTTCAAACACCTGAATGGTTGTCACAAAAGTTAAAACTTCTCTATCATTCCAGAACACAGAAAGTTGAATAACAGATTTATTTTACAAGAAGGAAGATTCCAATCAAATGTTAGGAACAGCTTGACCATAGAACCAACTACCCAGAGGCAGAATGGGATCTCTTCATTGGAAAGGTTAAAATTAAGGCTGGTTAGTCATCTGTCATAGATTATTTTATCTGGATTTCTTCACAAAGCAGGATAACAGATTCAGTTGCTTAAAATTACCCCTTCTAAACCCACAGTTCTGTTATTTTGTGACCTTTCCCAAACCTTGCTTACTCAAATGGTTATTCTTTTTTTCTTTTCCATCAATCTTCACCAATGGTGTTTGCATAGCATTAGTCATGGTCTTTCTTCACATTTTTAAAAGCTGATTAAAAATTATAAAGTTATACAACTTTTGTAAACTAGCCTAATAATTCAGCAGAGCTGAAGGCTGTTTTTTTAATAAGGAAATATATTCTTTTTTGAAGCTGGGTATCAAACATGTTTTAGAATAATTTAACCATGTTGGTCTGTTCCAATTTCAAAATAAGTTGATTTTTTCCCCCTGCTGAATATAAGGGGTGAATTAATATACTATGCTAAACTGTAAAGCTGTTTGCTTGATTTGGGCTACTTGTCGTGTGCAACCTCAGTTTTTAAGGCATAGTTTAGTGTAATGGTTCACTATGACATATGTAACAACCACGGTTAAAATAAGCCTGACTTCACACAATGAGTAAGCGTAGCCTCTGTCAATTCTAATGTAACATTTCCCTAGGGTTAAGGCCTAAAGAGAAAATTACAGGATTTTATGCCAATTTGGAATGACCTTGTGTCTTGCTTCATGTTTAAAAGATCATCAGATTTACACCCTAAGAACTTTAACTTTGACTTTAAAACAACTTATTTCTAAATCAGTATTCTTGAATTTGGCATGTGTGTGTTTCTTGTTATAAATTATATCTCAAGGAAAGTATCACCATACATGAGTATTTTCTCACTTCCTCTAAGTGCAGTTTTTCAATGTCAGAGAAATGGAATTCTTTTTCTTCCTACAAAATTCTACAAACTGTATGAAAGCGGAGCTGATTCATGATTTACATCTTTGTCCTTTAAGACAATCATTAGGGCCTCCCAGTGAGCTTTTAGCAGGCAGAAGTTCATAGCCCTATTTCTTAAAGTATTTCCATGTTCTAAAAAGTAAGATACTAGACAAAAGGGAAGAAGACTGCCAGAAAGATCAGATAGCACCATTTGAAATAAATACAAAGTTTGTCAGGGATTGTAATGGTATATGGCAGTGGTGGCGAACCTATGGCACGCGTGCCAGAGGTGGCACTCAGAGCCCTCTCTGTGGGCACCCGCGCCGTTGCCCCAGCAGAGTTCGCCAGAGTAGTGAGCATGTGGCGTTTGGAAGCGACAGGGCAGGAAGTGAGTGAGCAAGTGGCATTGGCCCCCCCGGGGATGCCCCAGAGATTGAGAGGGACTGGCCTCGGCCATGCTCACCCAGTTTGCCATGACCATTGCAGCCATGCCCACCCAGTGGGCCACGCCCCCACCCCACCCTGAGGGCACCACAATGCTGATGCAGCCCTGGCACTTTGCGATAAATAAGTGGGTTTTGGGTTCCAGTTTGGGCACTCGGTCTCTAAAAGGTTCGCCATCACTGGTATATGGGAATGATAGAAGCGGGAGCCACAGACTGGAAAATCAACATGCAAAAGGTATCTCAGTCCACAGAAGGAACCCTCCCTAGTTTACTGGAAAATAAAAGAAAAGAGGGGGAAAGGGTTTGCAAGATTATGTTATAAGTTTACAATAAAGCTAGTGTTGGTATTCATGGCTTGTGCTTTTTATATGGACAACATTGAAAGGCTGATAAATTACCCATCAACAGACACATACAGATAAATAATATCTACATACCATTCAAAAGAGACAATCAAAAAGCCAAAAAGGAAACAGAAAGTCCAAATACCTCCTCAACATCAATCAAGACCTGGTAAGCAGAGATTGACACAAATTGATTAATACAATCAAGCAGTACACAATATCCCAATTAAGGAACTACCAATTCAGACAAACAAGCCCAATCAAGGAACCACCAAGAAGCTCCCACCAACACTAGCAAGTCACCAGCATATAAAAAGAGAGCAAACCCTACCTCCTTCTAGCACTGATGATGTTACTTAGTTGACTAAAGAAATATCTGCAAGAAAACAACCAACCCCAGAGAGCAGTGCCACTGTGCAGGGCTGTCAGAAGGGCAAAGATGGGAGGGAATAGACAAGTGGGTGATTTGAAATGTCCCTGCGATTGTAAGTGTGGGTAGGCTGCAAAGTCCCCAAATATTGATCATGTGACCAACAGAGGTCATTACAACAGCTTTGGGGGACCAGGCATAAGTATCATTCATTCAGCACCATGTAACTTCGAAAGATCATCGAACAAATCGTAATTCAAGGACCACTATATTTCTTAGCGCTGCTATATTATTTAATGCCTGTTGTTTCCCCTTTACTCTCTATTGTTATATTGCCTTGACATTATCCTGGTCTTCAACTCTTTTTGGCATCTTCTAAACTTTGAAACAATATTGTGTTCAGAGTTGTGCCACTTTGGAATTATTTTAAATATTTCTGTTGTAAGTTGTTTCTAGTGTACAAAATCACTTTTATTCTACATACGTAACCATGAAGCTTCAAAAGCAAATTCTTTCCATTAGAGTCATATACATGTTTTCTACCCCCAAAACAGATTTTCACACTTTTCCCCAAGAGAAGTAGTAATTAGAACCTAATTATCATATTAGTAGTTATTACTGCATAATAATTAGATATCAACTGCTAAACATCTTAATGGTTAGTCTCTTTATGAAATAATGTATCTGTGTTTAAAGCGGATTAACCTGAATGTAAATATTGCATTTCATCAACTATTTTTTGGTGGGGGGAGAGGGAGATGCTACACTCTGAACAAATATACTAAGGGCATTTGAGGAAACCCATAGTGATAAACTCTTAAGGACCAGCACAATATTTTCTCCTCTATTACATAAAAGCCTGCAGTGAGAATTAAGTCCTCTGAACAAAAACCCAAGGTCACGTAATATTTCTGCAAATGCTAAATAGAAAGTGAATCTCTCTCTCTCTCTCTCTCTCTCTCTCTCTCTCTCTCTCT